>NW_027210629.1:1227500-1477500 GCF_029030835.1 Brachyistius frenatus
GGTTGCTTCACAGTTTTTCAAGTAACAATATCCACTTGGTCATATGTGTACGGAGGTACTTGGTAACTGTTCCTCCTGATGAAACTGCCAGTGAGGTGATCGCTTACTAATACAGTTTAAATTCAAGTGATGGTGCACAAAATCCACAGTTTTCATTCTGTGCTAATATAAACTGTAACATAAGTCAGCAGTATGAGTTGCAAAAATCAAACTGGGTATTTTATAATGTTGTAGTCTTCTCGTAAATGTTCTTTTATGTATGACTATTCCTATGCAGATCAGCCTAGTGTAGAAACACTGTCTGTGGAAAAAGGGAATTTTGTAAAAGTACCAATACAGTAATTCAAAAATACTGCATTACAAGTAAAACTCCTGCATGAAGTAAAAGTAGATAAGTACTAGCGGCAAAATGTTGTTAAAGTATTAAAGTAAAAGTCCGGGTTTGGTTCCTCTTACTGATATATCATTATACATTACATTATCAAATTATAAATACTGAAGCATCTGTGTGTAAGCAGCATGTTACTGTTGTAGCTGCCCCAGGTGGAGCTGAGCAGGTTGAACTACTATATATACACATTGTATACACAGGGACAGCAGCTAAATGTGAGGGGATGTCGGATGATTATTGGGAGAGGAACAAAGAAATAAAACAAAGTTCTGATACACAAATCTGTTCTTAGTCTTTTGGACCATGCTTTTTTGGTCAGATACTAGAGCATTTAAATCATCATCATTTACTGAAATTGAACCATGTAAGACATTAGAGGGAAAATCTTGTTTGTTGAAGCTGTTAAACTCGTAGACATCTGAAATTTGACCCAGATTTTGGTAAGACATCAGAAGACAAAACGGTTGGAAATCACTGGTTTAAACTTAAACAATGAGTTGTATTTTAAAAGCTTGTTGTATTATCTATTATTATCCATGGTTCTTATATCAGTGAAACACATAACCCCTGTGATGTAAAAGATCTGTTGCCAATCTCTCTGAGAAACAGTGCTCCACACTGCATTTCATTGCAGCTTCCAGTTGCTTTCTGCTCACTGTTTAGATAGTTGATCCATCTGAGAGAGTACCAACAATGTTTACAGCTCTTTAGAATCAGAATTAGTAGAAAAGCTCACCAGTATGAGGTCCCAAAGTTTGTCATAGTGGAACATATAAGCAGTTCCAATGGGCCAGAGTTTAGTTGGATGCAGGGTTATAGCTACTACACCTTATCACTCTCTTTATATATTTTTTTAAATCTTTTATTAGCAATAACATACAAGAACATGTATTTAGGTCTATAATTTGAAATGACATTTTACCGTCTCCACTTTCAGCATAACATAAAATCACCAGACTATGATTCCTAAAGTAACACACAAATAACAATCGCAATCAATGCTTGTACATGTTCTAAATACCTCAGGTAAATTAAATGATTGGCAAATTACTGTTTTTTTTCTCCATCGTATCTTTTTTTCCAGACTTAGGGGTGGGAACAATAAAAACATGTTTGTGTATAAGTCTGTCTTAAAGACCATAATTGGATGCTTCCAACCAGTCTTGGTATTTCATCAGCTCTTCAAACTTGAGTCAGCTGAAGAAAAATAACACCAGAGACAAGTTGGAGCACGGGTTTCATCATATACTGGGAAGGATTCAGACACACACACACACACACACACACGTACACATGGGCGGTGAACGTGAGGCCTTCATAGATTTTTTTCGAGATGCGAGTACAAGCCTGAAAAAGCTATATTATGAGTTCAGACTGATTTCCCATGAGAACAAAGTGCAGTAGATGTTTTCCCTCTCATGTTTGTCTGCTGTGCTGCATTATAATACTGGCAGACATCATTCATTCCCTCTGTTCCTGGCCACATATCAGGCTCTAGTGCTGTTGACAGGGCTAGTTTGAGAGGGCAAATCTGAGAGAGTGTGTGTGTGTGTGTGTGTGTGTGTGTGTGTGTGTGTGTGTGTGTGTGTGTGTGTGTGTGTGTGTGTGTGTGTGTGTGTGTGTGTGTGTGTGTGTGTGTGTGTGTGTGTGTGTGTGTGTATTGGTGACTCGTGAGGAAACAAAAGGCCTTAGAGGGAATGAGAGTGTAAGCACAATAGTTTGTTTTACTGTGTACGGAGAGTCGCAAGGATTTGTATGCTGTGTGTGTGTGTGTGTGTGTGTGTGTGTGTGTGTGTGTGTGTGTGTGTGTGTGTGTGTGTGTGTGTGTGTGTGTGTGTGTGTGTGTGTGTGTGTGTGTGTGTGTGTGTGTGTGTGTGTGTGTGTGTGTGTGTGTTGGCTGTGATGCCTGGCAGCATATTTCTGTGTCCAGAGCCAGACTTGTATGTTAATGGGTGACTTTCAGTAAATGGACTCTAAAGAGTGATGGGGGCGGAGTGAAAAATGGACAGCGTACAAGTTTTGGGTGAATTCAGAAATATTATCAAACTGATTCCTTTGGAATCAAATGGTGTTTGCAATTTTTCTGATGAGTACACATTACAAATCCCTGCTGCCGTATGAAAACAAATTGAACCTCTCACACTTTTAACAAAACACTGTTTTTATGATTTGTAGTAATATATCTAAAATTTGTGTTTAGTTTTTGTTTATATTTTCTAAAATAATCCAATTGGTTTTTAAGCTTAAAACGACTATATTAATAGTTTGTTAACAAATAAACGTTAATTTAATCCAGTTTTTCTGAAAACCTAAAAATCACCAAATACAAAAATATTCCTTTTGGTCAAACTGCAAACAAAGCAAGAGAAAAAAACAATGTTTTTACATGTTAAAAATTCAAAGACTAGTTTTCCTATAAAAAGAGACATTCAGTGGGGCTCTTTCTTTTAGTCGCTCAAAACAAACCAAAAGCTTTGATGTAGATTTGAACAGAACTTATAGTTAGCATCGGTTAAATCATCCTAGAAAGAAACCTTGAAATGTTCACAATCAGTGGAGTAACATGAATTGATTTATATCCTGGGTATCGTTCAAAACTCAAAGGACACTGCGGTAAATTGAAATGTTCGATTTTCATCTAAGTCTCAAGGCCAATAGTACACAGTGCGCCACTGGTCATAAATAAAAGTAAATTATTTTCTTAAATGAAGACAGGTGATACCATTTTGTTTGTTTTTTGTGAATTGAAATAATTAAATGTGAAGCAGACCTTATGTCACAGCAAACAGTCCTAAACAATGGGTGACTCAAAGAAGACTTGTTTTCCACATTCCCCTCATAAGAGACATTCTTGCATTCAGAAAACAAGGTTGTCTAATTTCCTTCAGTGTTTATCCCTCAGGTTTTTTTTTTTCAACATAACAAAGGGAAAAACAACATGACACACACAAGAGCGAAGTCTGGCAGTCTGTCAGTGTGTGTGTGTGTGTGTGTGTGTGTGTGTGTGTGTGTGTGTGTGTGTGTGTGTGTGTGTGTGTGTGTGTGTGTGTGTGTGTGTGTGTGTGTGTGTGTGTGTGTTTGTTGGGAGGGGCTGAAGATCATTAACACAGAGAGGTCCCAGGGTCAGATCGTTAAAAATACCGTTAAGCTGAGGGCCAAAAGGAGCATGCATGTGTTTGCGTGTGTGAGACGTGGAGAGAGGGATATGTGGCCAAGGGTCCACTGGGAGCAACTGCGCAAAAGGGGGATGAAAAGATGAAGAGATGGGGGGAGGCGGGGGGAGGGCGGAAGGGAGAGACAGACAGCAGAGGTGAAGGTGTAAGTGGGGTCAGGTCAGGACCCAACACTGTTAATAGACATGGACCTGATGTTTAAGGTGGTTTAGACTGGAGCTGCTCACAGGCAGCGGGAGAGAAACCTGTGTTAACAGTCAATAAATTGTAGATCATAACTGAGATGTCTATTTATAGTTTTTAACAACAGGGAAAGGTTCTGTGTTCGGATTGTTCAGGTTATTTGAAATTGCATTGTTGTGAAAACAATGTGGTGAATTAAAAAAAAAAGTGTAAGCTCTTGAAATAATACATATGATTGAAAATACAATTCTAGGGTCTTATCTGGGTAGGTTTGGCCATCAATAGAAACGTTACAATAACACTCTGCTCTCTACAATATATCTGGAAACGCAAAATAATTCAACAAAGAAAGAAAACGAGTCGAATGATCAGACAGGAGGATCAGCAGTTCAGCCAAATCATCAAGCCCACTCTGTGGCGGGAGAAACTGACAACAACTGACAGGACCAGAAAAGCGGGCTCTATCATGTCTTAAAGACCTTATAGTACCATGTTATCCTAATAGAGCACTTCACTCTCAGAGTGCAGGCTCATTTGTGGTTCACAGAGAGAGTGGGAGGCAGAGATTTTAGCTTTCAGGCCTCTGTCCTATGGAACCAACTCCGAGTTTAGGTTTGGGAGGCAGACACGCTCTCTACTTTTAAGATTAGGCTTAAAACTTTGCTTTGTGATAAACTTGTGAACCTGAACCATCCCTTTGTTAAGCTGCCATGAGTGTAGGTTTCTACTTTTGTAACATTGATATGTTTATTAATATATATGAATGTTTTTTTGTTTTTTTATGTTTTAGTTTGCTTGTTGTATGGTCTGTATATTATTTTGTAATCCACTGACATGACAATTTTAAACTCTCAAAAAAAAAAATCTAATTGAAACTAAAAAAAAAATGGTTCAGTATGGTAATGCAGGTCAAAGTTCAAGAATCAGGTCGTCAGTCTGTGAACTCTCATGGACGCTTGCAACAAATATTTTAGGTAACACTTTCATTGTTCACCTTTTTCTCGGTTTTATTGTACGACCGGTTGGGTTAATTCATTTTGTGCATGTGTTCGTGTATTCAGACAGAAGGCAAAAGGATATGTATTAACCCCACACAAGCAATGTACCTACCACACAGATGGCTGTGAGGTGGATCAGCAAATTGATCTAAAAATGTACTAAAAACTTGACCTATTCCTTTTGTGTGTTTCAGTCTCTCCTGTGTCTACATTCATGATGTACATTCAAAATAAATTAAAAAAAAATTTCAAAATAAAAAAAAAAATTCATCAGATGCTACGTGAAACTGAGCAGCTGTGTTCTGTCCTCATGTAGTGGTTATAAAAACTTGTCAAGAAAGTAGAAAAGTCTCTTCACTTTGGGTGTCATGGGGATAACAGAAACTTCTACGCTGCATAGTATAAAAAGCAAGTGTGGAAATTCTTGGACCTCCATTTTATTGCTACAGTTTTAATCCTGCAGAGGAGAAATGCTGCTGATGTACATTTTTCCATCTTTGCACGTAGCCTTAGCAGGAGAGGGTGCTAGAAATTCAATCAACTGTAATTCAGTCAAAATGCAACCCTGAGTTATTGCAGACCTGCAGGAGCTACACAGCACTGATGGTGGGTCAGACCTAATGTTGCACAGCTATGAATATGTCCATGTGGAAGGCTCATTCTTTAGCTCCTCGTGACACTAGTGTTGCTGTCGGAGCCTGAGGGTTGGGGATCTAAAGAGGAGCAGCAGTTTTATGGCAGGAGCCTACGCTGGAGCTGAGTTAAAACAATGACGGTGAGTGACTGTATTGATCTGTCCCAGGCTCTCTGGGCACACCTCAGACAAACTGAAGCCATTTACTGCTGCTTGTTGCCCAGGGCGATAGATGTAGAGAGGCTGTTATAGGATTTAAGGACATCAGGGCCTGTCAGTCAGTCTGTTAAAACAACTTGGTTGTCTTATGAGAGGAACAGCGGGAACAGTTGTTAGTAGATAAGAGTGGATTTCATGATTTGAGATTACTAGCAGTCAGTCAGTGAGGTCAAAGGGCAAGACTGTCTGAAATATAGGTTTGAGGTACACTTCAGAGGAGATGATGGACAACCTCGTGATGCACTGAGCTCCTTTCCTCTCCCTCGTTCACTCTCTATAACTCATATCTCACCTTTACATCTCATTAACTTCATGCTTTCTCTTTCCCATAGTTTTTGCTTTTATCTGTTGCCTCTCCATACAGTTCCCTCGCTCACGTAGTTTCTGTTCTTTCTTTTGCAGATGTCCATGGCCACGGAGCTGCATGTCTCTGCTCTATGATTGTCGGCCCCACCAACAGTTTGTTTTGAATCTTTATGCTGTCCTTTTCTCTCTCTGCTCTCCCCTCACCCCAACCGGTTGAGGTAGATGGCCGCCCACCTCTGAGCCTGGTTCTGTTAAAAGGCAGTTTTTCAATTGTTGGGTTTCTCTTTATAATGCCACAAAGTTCTGCTGTAAGGACTTTAATGTGTTAAGTGCCATGAAATAACCTGTGTTGTGATTTGGCACTATATAAATAAAATTTAATCAAATTGAATTGATTCTAGATATCAGGTCAAAGTTGGAAAAGCAGTAGATTGAAGAGGAAAGCTTTCAGCTTTTGTTCGGTCTCTGTACTCGTAGGCAGTTGGTACATTTACTCCCTCCATCTTGGCTATAATTGCTGTTTAAATATCCTGTAGAAGCAGCTGAGGCAGCTCAATATTCTTGACAGTTTCACAGGCACAAACACTCGGCTACGTGATGAGAATTTGCCCATTGATTAAAAAAACAAAAACAAATAACAAATTAAAAAGCCAAGAAACTCCTTTGTGGAAACGTTTGTCTCTTTTGGATGTTTATCAGAGCAGTCAGCGAGGCAGTCACTCGTGCTTCAGGGCAAAGACATGGCTGCCGACACTGTTGACCCCAAAGGCCTCTGTGACCTCTTAAGCCATTCACAATACGTGCAAACACACCAACACACACTCACACATGACTGGTAACATGAACCCAGTGGTCTCTAAACTGTGCTGTCACTCTGCTGAACACAGGAAGTAATCTATCGATCCAGGAGGAAGAGGGATGGAAGGATGCAGCGGAGAGAGACACACAGAGGAGACAGGGGAGGAAGTTTAATACAGAAGGAAAGAGGAGATGCGGATTAACTGAGTGGTTATAGTGGAAAGACATAAAAAATGCACGGGAGAAAGGTTCTGTCTATGTGCAAGGTTTTGAAAATAAAAAAAATTATTATCGCTTAATTCGTCATCAAAAAAATGAAAATGTCTTTGCACATTTGAGGTAAATGAGTAAAAAAAAAACTTATATTTTTTTTAAAAGATGAAAAGAAAACCTTTCACACATTGTCTCTTATTGCTGGTATATTTATTATTTTATTTCCGACATTTCAGTCTTCACTTTACTGGTCTCTTCAAATTTGTACAATTGTTAATATTATTTCCTACTGTACACTGTAAGTATTGGCCACAACAAACATTATTATTGGTTAACTTTAATGGCCCTGAAATTCTATCTCAATTCATGTCGTTATGGATGATTATTATTCTATTTACTGAAGTTTTTCAGGGACTTGAAAGGTGTTCCCTGGATTATTTTCCCTTTATTTATTTTTTTTTATTTTTTTTTTTACATAATTCAAAGATGACCAATGGAAATGTGCTTTAATCGATGAATCAAAACTCAAAAAGACTTTCAGTTTTTAATGATCCCGTTTGTTACAAAGAAAAACAGCTTCTCTCTTTTGAGAAACCCATTATGAATGTGATTTTTTCACAATATGCACTTGGTAAAATAATTGAAATGATAATAGATTATCAAAATTGTTATAATTTTTCTGTCCATTGACTAATCAATAAACCATTGTACTGTAGCTCTAGATTTTTGTTGTAAGTTTATACAGCATTTTTGTTTCATTTCAGTGGTAAATCGCTGAAACAAATGTCTACTTCTAAGTACAAACTTAGGAAGGATGGAAGGAAGGAAGGTTACACATAAAACAGTAAACCACAGTATTTTAAGGAGAACCAGTGGCATACAAATAGAGAAAAGGGAGTATGAGGCAGAGAGACAATGGTTAATGAAGAGAAGTAGTGAGATGGGTGAAATTTCCTCGACACTGCAGTTTGGTCAAGGTCCATATGAATCTGCCTGTGCAGCCAAAATCCTGCTCCTCTTGGGCCTAATGCAGAGGCCTATCACTTTCCCCTTTTCTCTGTACTAACCACTGGTAAAAATAGACATTTCCTCTTCTCTCTCCCTCTCCCTGCTCCTGTCTCACGCTGTGTATCTCCTTTCCCATCTCCACGCATGTGTCTACCACCTCGCTTTCTTTCGTCATCCTCTTCTTTGTTTCCCACATCCTCCTCTCCTCCTCTCCTCCTCTCTCGCTCTCTTTTTCTTTCTTCTATCCCCCTTAGTCTGATCTTTTCTATTTATAATAGTCAACCCACATTCACCTTCTCATATGACACACTGGAAGACCAAATCCTCCTACTTAAAGGCCTCTGTGGTGGTCAGAGATGTGGAAATTAAGAAGTAGCGAGAAAGAAATTAAAGTGAGAGAAAGTGGGTTGTGTTGTTCTGTAATATCAATCCATCAGCGGTGGAAAGCTGCCAACAACCATCTGTTCATTGCGGAGAGAAAAAAATGTAAAATAATAATTAAGTGGCTAAATGAGGACATATTTAAATAACTGAATACCAAATTTCCCCACTGTGGGATTAATAAAGTCAAATCTGAACTCTCTTTTTATATTCTTTAACGTGGTCACATGACCAAACTCTTTGGCAGAGTTAATAAACTTTTATAAATTTTAATAACTTTATAACTCTAAAACTAGTATTGGTTTATCCCCTCTGGGTTACTGTAGAAACATGGTGCGCTACATAGAAGAGAGCCAGCTCACTTTGGAGAAATTAAGGGCTCATTCTCAGGTAATGAAAACACAATATTTTTTTATGCTTATTATAAACTAATGAAAAGATAATTACGAACATTATTTTGCTTTTCTGTTAAGACATCCACCTAAGCATATTCACTAAACTTTTGAAACGTTTTTTCGTTTTTTTTTAACACAACTTTCCTTGAACATGTTTATTTTTTCAGTGTGGTATTTCTACTTTTACTTAAGTAAAGGATCTGAATACTTTCTCCACCACTGCCTTAAACCCATCAAAGCTTAGTGTTTAAGCCTAACCCATCTTAATACATTAAAACTTCTAAACTCCATGAGTATAAAAGAATAAAAAGGTCTGCACTATAATTCGGCTGGGCCAGTGGGAGCTCGTCACTGACAGAGACACCTTTAAAGTGTTGAAAATACTCACAGTCAGACAGTAAGAACAGGAAAAGCCTTGATGACTTGAAACATTATTGCTACCTACAGTTATGGGCCGAGTCAAAGAGACAGGTGAGGAAAAGATGACTTAAAGAAAAGTGGAAGTACAAAACAAAACAAAAAAGCAGATTTGGACGTTGCATTGGTTTCAAAGAGAGAGAGTAGCCACAGATATATTTGGCATCGTTCATTGTGTTTAACTGAGCCTTTTGTACTCATAAATAAAGAAAGACTCAGTAAAAAAAAAAAATCACTGACACACAAACACACACCTAAAAGCTCTTTCACTTTCAGATGAAAAAGACACATTTGCACATGAGGGACACCAATAAATGATTCTTTTATTGAAAAGACAAACCCAGTCTTTCTTCTGAAGAAGGAAATATCTTTTTCAATTGGGCCTTTTAAGCAATGATACAGAGTCGTTTCTTAAACGCAGCTTTAATGCCACAATACATAGTTTATGGAAGGTCAAATAGGTCAAAAGATCTTTGTAACTGAATAACAAATGAAGAGATGTTTTTTGTATCCTGATGGTTGAGAGGTATGAAGGTCATCATTGTGCAATTCCTTAAATGTACTGTTTCGTTACTGAGGCTTGGACGTACAATTGCTGATGGAGACATGAAAAATTAGGTATGTTGATGCATTTCTGTCACAAACACGTGAAAGTACTTCATAACAGCTCAGTTATAAAGCAAAATATTATGTTTCACAGAATGAACAACGAAAATAAAATGGACAAATAAAATAATGGTAAATTTAAAAACAACATTCACTTCCACATATTTACCAGTGTTAGCCTTTTTTTTCAATTTTGAGCTCAAACACCTTTCCAAGAAAGTCTAAAGTAGGAAATGTACGATGGTCAAATATAAATTATGTAAAAGGTGAAAAACAATTAAAGAAATTTAACCCTAAAATGAGTCTAATATCCTGTTTATAATGAACCTGGAAGGGTTCACATGATAATAACACTTAGCTTCTGAGTTTGCACTGTTCTGGTTTTTAATTGTAAGTAGGAACCTTGAAGCCCCAAGTTCAAGAATGTAAAATGCCTGATATATTCAACTTGTTGAATTGTGTAAAAAATACTGTGCCGAAGTGAGACCAGAGAGTTGCATAAGGAGTATGAAACCACTTTCACATTTGACCAAAATAGCTTAGCTTAGCACAATAACTACATGAAACAGCCAGGTTTTGTTTAATGGTAACAAAGTCCATCTATAAGTGCCTGTGAAGAATACTAAATACCATCTTGTTTGTTTAATCTACAAAAAACAAAATGTGCTTCAAAAGGTCCAAATGTGCTACGAGGGTGGATCAAAAAGTTCTCAGACTGCTCCTGTCACGCTTGAATAGTGTGGAGCACCGTGAAGTGCATGGACCACAAGCCGTAACCTTTGTGATTAAGTACTCCAATTTCCGTCGCCTGATCAAAATCAGCACCTGAGGTACACATGGTTTTGTGAGCAGTGGTCCGGAATGCGTCAGCGATTCTTTACATACTTTGATGTGCGCTCTTTGCTCTTGTTTCAGGTGCGTACAAATTCGCCAAATTATTCATGAAGGTTATAGCTTCTCTGCGGTCCGCACACTGTTCGCACCCAAAAGGAGCTGTCTCATAACTTTTTGATCCACCCTTGTGTCTTACCATGTTTATACACCTGGTGTTTGCGTCTCTGAATCTTCAGGTTTATCAGTTAAGTTTAAATACTGGTCATGCCCTAAATGGTCGTTGCTTTTTATCCAAGACAATATTGTAATGATGAGGGTATCTAATGATTGACAAAACTCTGCTTTGCACTGCACAGAAATGAATAAAAAACAGTAAATTATGAGCTTGTAATACATAACATGCACTGTATTAATTATAATAAACAGCTCTAGTTGAACTACAAGTCTTTCACATTTATAACAAGTGACTATTATATTGAATGTGAAAATGTACATTCATGTTGCTGATGAAGCTGCAATTTTTTTTATTTCAGATACATGTGTCTGATTAAAACTTTCTTTACGTAATAGAAAACACAATCTTTCTTTCTGAGAAACACGCACACCAATCTTCCCCCTCTATTCACTTTGATTTTTATCATCCATTGCTACGATCAATCACTGACTCAGTTCCATCAAGTGTCCAGAGAAAACCATGACAGTGGCTGGACTGCAGAGCACCAGAACTCTGAAAATAGTTCACCTAAATGGGACACAGTCACGTTTAATGTTCTCAGTTACACGGTCTTGCGCTTTTCTTGCTATGACAAACCAAAATGTCTGCTGTGAAAAAGGTCTGTTGGGAAACCAACAGTGAGGGGCGCTTGATTGCACCCAGGTCAAAGTGGCACTGATTCCAGGGATCCTCACTGATACAGTTAGCGGGTGAGAGGGTGTAAACGGTTTTATAAGGCAGCACACTGGTTGACTGTTGTTTCTTACTCCAGAACATGGAGGAGGGCAGCATTGTGTGTTCTGTGTGCTTTGTTGTTGTTGTTTTTGTGGGCGGTATGAGTTTGAATTTGATTAAATTAAACGCCTTCATGTTGGTCCAACTACAACGTGCTGGTGAGGATGTGTTGGTTTTAATTTGTTTTATTTCTTCATTTTTTTGCTCTGATTTATGCTTCTTTTATGTCATTTGGTTTTTGGACACCTACAGTAATTAGCAAAATGGCAATTTGATTATTATTCGCTTTGTCTAAGTCGCAATGGGATTGTAATGTCGGGTTTTCTTCGAATAATCAATCTTCGTTGTGTAAAAACACAAGCGAACAAAACCTCCACACTGAGCAGAAAGTGAAAGCGATCAAATGTTCCCTTTTACTGACAGTTCCCTAATCCTCATATTTAATTTAATCAATCTCACACTGTGAAGGCTTCAGAAAGCTTTGAAGTAAATCTCAGTGTTCCACTAGTTTACGATTTTCATTTCAAAAACTATCACGATAATGTAAGTGGTATACAGACACTTTACCATTTACTGCATCGGTAAAGAAATTAACCCTGAAGCTGAAGTATTAACACTGTGTGCAGTTTAAACATCTTACTATAGCATAACAATGTGCACCACTTGAAACGTGAATTCTTGCATCAGTGAACGTGTACAACCCCCCTTTTCCTCGTATTAATGGTTGCACTTGCATCTGAAGTGCCCACTCTTAAGATAATGTGATTTAAAAACTTTCAGCCATCTTAAAAACACAAGATGGTGTTTGTTTTTTCAGATTAAATTTATAGACCCGTTTAGCTGTCTGGTGTTTGGGGTAAACAAGGTTGTATTAAAGTGTGATTCACTTCAAAACTCTTCTTTCACAGCAGCATCTTTTAACCCTGTCGCCCTCTTACATTAAAAACAAATCTCTCTATATATAGTTCCAGTGCTGCCCGAACCATGAAGGTTTTCTATGGACAATATAAATATTCCTGGGTCAGTGTGGGCATTTGTTTTTATTTAAGATGTGGACGCTTCACTACATCTTGTTCTTCAGACAGGACAGGTTAATTTAATAGACTATAATAATGTATGATATTGTATGTGGCAGCACTGACAAAGTGTTAGTTTGCTAATGAGCAAGAAACCAGGCATGTAACATCTTAAGCATCTTTCACTGGAAAAAAAAAAAAAAGACCACCACCCCCCCCCAAAAAAAAACCACAACCACTAACATCCTTTGATTTATAGAGCTAAAAAATTTCCAGTGAACACAACTGTTGGCAGGGGAGAGGGAGGAAAATAAATCTGTTTTGTGGCGGACGTGCTGGATGTTTTGACAGGTGTAGTGAATACCTGCAAAACTAATTTGTCGGTTACACGGTAGTTTGTGGGCGCTGTGCCTCCCAAACAGTCAGGTAATGTGCTCCTGGTGCTCCCACTCTGTAATGAAGACTTTCAGAAACCAACTCATCACGTCGCTCTCCTTTTTAGCATTTGTTGCACGCAGAAGCAAGGCCACTGGAAGTGGAGCCATTTTCTCTCAAATGCAATCCCATATCTATGATCACTTTTATTATTAGTTCTAACTGTGACTCGCAGCAGCGCAGACTAGACTAAGAGGAAGCTGCTGCCAAATCTAAATAAAATCACTTTTTGCCTTCAAAGCCCAAATTTTCCTCCCCAGCCTTAAAACCTTTTCAAACTGTTCTGCTCTGTTCTTTCATTGCAGCGGGATGTCTGAGCGCTGGAGCAGTGGCTGAGTGTCTGAGGGTTTGGATTTGGTTTTATTTTACAGGGACTAAACAGGGAAAATGAACTGAATTCAAACAAGGCCCTGAACACGTACCGACTGTGTGCGTGTGTGTAAGAATGACTTGTTTAGCGCAGAACTATCTGGGTGAGCCCATCTACATCAGCACCAAGGAGTAACCTACACAATCAGGTGCCAATAAATAAAAATGTGCAGTAAATCTGCAGCAGTGTGCATGTGAGTGTGTGTGAAAGAGGGAGATGTGTGTATTTGGGGAAGATGTAGGTTAATGGTTGTCTCTGTCCCTCTGCACTGAATAATTTATCCAATGGGAGGCTTTTACATGTCTCTGAAGGCTCTCTGTGATTGGTTGATCAGACTGCTGCATCCCAGAGTTCTACCTGCCTCGTCTACCTTTAGAGGTTCCTAATGGACACCATTCACCTGACCACTGTGTGTGTGTGTGTGTGTGTGTGTGTGTGTGTGTGTGTGTGTGTGTGTGTGTGTGTGTGTGTGTGTGTGTGTGTGTGTGTGTGCGTGTGCAATCCTACAACCCTATAGAGGGTTTACTTCATTTCTTATACATAGTTTTTGTTGTTGTTGTGTTGGTTGGATATGTGGATGCCCCCGTCCTTCCCCCCTTTTCCATTTTCACTCTCCAGTTTTCTCTCCCGCTCCTCTCTCTCTCACACACACACACACACACACACACACACACACACACACACACACACACACACACACACACACACACACACACACACACACACACACACACACACACAATATTTCTCTGTTTCTTTTAGTCTCTTGTGTGTCCGTCTCTGTTAGCGTGAAACCACCTCCACTGGGATGTTCTGAAACAACACACAACCTGAAGGGAAAAAACAAAAAACATAAAAACGATAACAAAAAGCAAAACAATAGCAACATAAGAAAACAACACAACTGAAAAATAATCATAATAACAATAGTTCTTATCACACCCAGAATTTACTAGAGAGGTCTAGTTGCTGATAATGTCAGTACCACATAGAATTTTGTTGCTTAGTATTTGTTATAAAAGTTTTTTTTTTTTTAATGTTGCACTGCAGGATGGAGAAAGTACACAAGGCTTTTTGCTGTATGCTTGAAATGACTTTCATTTGGACATTTAATACCGAGGATGTTCTGTGGGGTTCTGAGCCCATCTTTGAAATGCGGCACCTTGTATTGTTTTTCCACCCTACACAGAGCTAAATGTAACGTGAGTAAATAAATGATTCTAGGTTAAAAACATCTAGTGTTAGAACAGAGAGGTTTAGTAAACTTGTCGAGAGCAGCAGCGGCTTTTCTGTAGTCATTACGTTTGGCAGAGAAATATAGAAAATACAGAATATAGGCTCAAAAACTGTGGCTTAATATGTACAGCGGGATACAATGTAGAAAAGGCTGCTATCATCAAGAGCAGCAATGCTGAGCTGTGTTGGTGGTGGTGGTGGGAGAGCTGGTGGAGCCAGCATCAGGTATAGAGCTTCGTACCATTTTAGCTGAGTCAGGAGAAGTGTGTGGAATATGGATTACAAAACGATGCATTTTATTCTGAGTTTTAAATGTGCAAAAACACTCAGGCTGCCCAACAGGGCATAAACGAGCCTCATCAGATTAACCTAATTAATGTCGCAGCTTGCCATTCATTCACTCATTCATTCATTCATTTCTGATTGTCTGTTATCCATGAACTGTTTCAGAACTGCCCTTGCCCTGCTTTCCCACCATTATGATCGCCTATTCTTCCTTACTCACCTGCTTTACTTAGTAGTTAGCTTACACCAGCATTTCAACCTCTCACCGTTTGCCTGATCGTCTTCCCGTATTTTGCCACAGTGGTCCAACATGACATAATCTGTCTGCATTTTTCGCCTGCTTTGACCCTGCCGGAATCCTGGACTTTGATTTTAGTCTGATCCTGGTGCCTTGTGTGCTTTTGGTACCTTGCGAGAAACTCTTTGATCTCACTTCAAGCTTTCTTTTTATTTGCCCGTTTTTGTGTGGGTTTATTTTCTGACATTTTCTGACAGTTAATCAGAATGGCATCAAACGGGATGAGAAGATGAAAATCATTATCGAATGTCATCCTTCCAATAGTTATATTAGATATAACTAGAAGGGCACTCTGAGAGCAGATACTTCTTTCAATGCCAATAGCCCACTCTTCTGTGATATGCAAATCTATAAACGCAAACACTATATTTACAATTGTTCAGCTTTCCTCTCATGAAACCACTGTCCCCAAGTGCTACATCGGCTTGCTGTTTGAGTGCCTGTGAATGTGGATGGTGATATGGTATCCTTGTATTACTGGAATTGACGATAACGTGTCACTATTCAACTGTACGGCGGGTAGTAGGCGAAATGCACAGTGCTAATGAAAGTGAAAAATCATTTGTGGATCCCCCTGAGATTCAGATTGGCTCCAAAATTGTTTGGGTTCTTCCTCGGCCCACACTATACTATTCCACCAATTTTTATGAAAATCAGGCCAGTAGTTTTTTTTTTCGTAATCTGCTGACAAACAAATAAACTGTACAAAAAATATAACCTAATTGATAGAGATATGTCATTCAGGACCAAAGTGGTGGAGCAACTCAACAAGGCATAACACTAGTGCCGCTAAAATGCCAGCACAGACATAAAGAAGTATGAATACAGAGAATCTCCAAAGATTTCCAAAGACAGATCATGTACAAAGGTAAGTTCAGCAGTTTAACTGGTTCACCACCATCCACCATCTGTGTGTGTGATAATGATGAGGGTTTATTAATTATGCAGCAAAGGTCACAGTCACTCTGTTATTTTGTACAGAATCACAGCACAGCAGCTTCCCGGCTTATTTGTTTAAAATATAACGATTTACTCACAGCAGGGGTGAAGTGACCTTTTACCAAACATGAACAATAAACCTATTGATCCTACACACATCTGAACTTTACTTTATAGTCCTCCACTTTCCCTCTGCGCTGCAATCAATTGACACACTCATATCTCACACATATCCAACTATTTCAACTCGCCACATCTCTGCATGCAAACACTCTGCATGCAACACACACACACACACACACACACACACACACACACACACACACACACACACACACACACACACACACACACACACACACACACACACACACACACACACATATTATTTATTAAAGATAATCAGCTGCATGTTTCATTGGGAAATTGCAGACGGATACCAACACCTGGTATGTCACTGTGGGAGTCTGTGCCAGCCAAACAATACAGCCTTATCTGTGCTGGAGGATTACGTGTACATTGCCAACCTGTCAGTTTACGATGGAGGCTGAGCCAGCCAAAAGAAATAAAACCTCCTTGCTGGATGTGACATTAAGGTTCAAATACATGCCCAAATATCTGAGAGAAAATGAGAAATGCCAAAAGAAAATAAATAAATAAATACAACTAAGGCTTGTGCGTGAGAAAGCTGTTGGAGACAGGTCACGCAAAATTATCAAACGTCAAATGGTTGAGCGGAGAGATGTAGATATTATGTAAAAAGAAAAAGAAAGTTAGATTCCAGACGTGTCACAGCAGTGTTTTCAATTGAATTTCAAGTAGTGCTTTATGTTCTCGGGTCTCAGTTACATTCCTACTGATTTCTTGCTGCAGCGCTACAAATATCTCGCAAGCACTTTAAAAACACTGCTTCTAATCATGTGTACTAAACATACTGTTTGGCTTCGTATCTCCCTTTGAGTTCTGGAGGGACGCAATGCCAACTCCAGCAGCTATTTAGAATTTGATCAATTGTGTCAAAGAAAGAAGTCCAAAATATCCTGCAGCATTAACTTCTGGTTCAAAGTGAGACAGAGCTAACCCTAACCCTGTCATGGGGTAAAAAATATTGAAAGGCATTCTCAAAAAAAGTTTAGTTTAAAAACTGATCATACCAGTTGTATTTTGTACCTGTTTTGGAAAAGTAATAAACTATTTCAACAATCAAAAATGGCAAACTTTATTGTTTACAACTTCTCACGTGCGACTATTTGCTACTTTTCTGTTATACTACCTTGTACTATAAACTGAATAATAAAAACAAGACAGTTAAAGATGTCACCCAAAGACAAACTGATATGTTCATTGATATTTTTAAGACCATGCCATTATTATGGCATAATAATTGGCAAAGAACAAAATTGGTTATGAGGTCTGCAGCTCTGGCTGTAATTCTGTGGGTTGAGGATAAAGTCTGTAAACTGGACTGAAATAATTAGCATGACCGATGTAGCTCCTGTCCAAAAACTAATGAGAACCATGGGTGAGGAGAGTTTGGGATGGTAGTGCTACTCATCCAACATTAGCATCTCTGTTTGCTCACTGAAACTGAAAAACAGCACTAATGAGTAAACTTGGAATAGTGAAGGGAACATGCAGATTGTGTTTAATCATACAGTAACTGCAAACATGTTTGTTATGTCTTTTCCCAAAACAATATCTGCAGGTCCGAGGAAGAAGGATGTGTAATTAGCGAACCTGAAGAGTGGAAATAAAGAGAGACCAAGCAACAGCAGCACCAGCGTGATGGCTGAGAAGTCTGTCAGGACGGGAATGCAAAGGAGAAAACCATTCCAGGCAGCTGACACTTTATGATAAAGGACAGGGGGAGGCGAGCCAAAAACAACAACCTGGTCTTCCCCTTCTGCTGGGTTTGTCATTTCTTTTTGTAAAAAATTTAATGAGAAATTTTTAGATTGGCAGCGGACTAAAAGTAAACAAGCCAAAAACAACAAAATCTCACTTTACTACCACTCGACAGTGACAGTAAAGACAGCAACCCCACAGTTTGTCCAACTTGTAGAAAGCTTCTTGAGCTTCCTTGTTGCGCTAATGTCACACGGTGTTAGTGTTCGGCACTAATTTGCAACTAAACTCGAAGAAACCAGCTGAATTATTGTGCATATGTTGAGTAGAAGTTTAGTGGATTAACAATCCCAGGACACAGCAGAGGAATGTAACATTAGGGGGGTATCCCAGAAGGTTTCCATGTGATGGTTTATGCATTTAGCAAAGCCAGAACTGGGTCGGGGCCCTGCTTCTCCTGCAAACCACCACTACTGCTTAGAACTCGTATAAATGTTTATTTCAGATGCAACTAAGTGACAATGAAAAGAAAAAAGTCAATAATAAACAAGTAGAATTTGACAAATGTTTAATATGACACTTTTATTTGTTTGTTAACTTGTCAAATTACTTTCTGTTCCTTAAGCCGAGGGTTTATCTATGAAAATGAGCAGTATTTACTACAGTTGGCCTGTTATGGATGGAAATATGATCAAAATAAATCTGAAAGTCATAAATTGTACATGATAGTCATCGTCGTATTATCTCTACTTCAGTAGGACCAAGCCAGCACAAAATATACTGCACTGTTCTGATACTTTCTGCGGTTCAAATTTATGAAACATTAGCGTGTTGTTGATCAATCGTTTAAGTCTCGCTGTGTCAGATAACCCATTAAATGAAATGTCTGTGTGAATATATTTTTCCTTCGTCTAGTGTCTATTTACGGAGGACAATCTGTGAAGAGGTTTATATCGGCAGCTGTCTGTGTTACTCATCGTTAAATGTTCAAAGAAATACATTTTAGCTCTTGATTTCTCAGGTATTTGGTGCTCAGTATATCAAACCAGCCCCAGCTTCAAAGTTATAAATTTCAACCTCAAAAATTCATATCAGTGTCATGTCTGGCTGTCAATCATCGTGGGTCCTTGTAGGAGGAGTGAAAAATGTTTTTCATGCTATGACTCACTTCATAAACAAAGCCAGTAAATGGAGCAAAAGATCTCTCAGCTTGAGGCAGCATGCTGCAGTAATGAACTTGGGATTTACGATTTGACGTCTTTTGTCTGCCTCCATCTCAGTCTCGAAATCTGATTTTAGTTGGTACCAGGTGTCGCTTTACGTCTCTGCATGGGTTTGTGTGTGTGTGTGTGTGTGTGTGTGTGTGTGTGTGTGTGTGTGTGTGTGTGTGTGTGTGTGTGTGTGTGTGTGTGTGTGTGTGTGTGTGTGTGTGTGTGTGTGTGTGTGTGTGTGTGTGTGTGGGTAGTGATTCACGCCTCTCCCAGACTCAGCTAGTGATAATGATTTAGTTTTGGAGCAGTACAGGTTGGCAATGACGCGGGTTGTCATGGCAACAGCATGCGATGGGCAACAGAAGTTGACCGTGTCACGTTGCAGACCTTCTGACAACGACACACACATATGTCTGAATCTCTCATTGTCTTTGTCTCTTACTTTCTCACACACACACACACGCACGCACGCACGCACACACACACACACACACACACACACACACACACACACACACAACTGTATGTCAAAGCTATATGCTGTCCAAACTTTAAAACTGTCTCAGAGATAGAGCTGTGAGATACAGCCACTGCATTAGTAGTAGCCAGCTATGTCACGCTATCATTGAATAATCTATTCAATTTGTAATACTATTTCCATAACAGGTGATATGTTGTTTGACAGAAACTGTGCCTGAACATCCAAAAATATGCACCTCAGGTCAGGTTACCTGGCGCCGCGCTAGTGGCAGCCTGCTGCAGCAGCTCCCCCTGAGAGCCCCCCTGCTGTAGTGAAGAACTAAAATCAACAACAACAAAAATTTGCTGGCTTTCTAAATATCTGTTGGGTTTGGAGTTAAGTTCAAAACTATTATGAGGCGTTCATACGCTAAATAATTAACTGAATAATCAAGAAAATAATGGGCACATTAATTGATAATGAAAGTAATGATTAGCTGCCCCCTAATTAGCACATACCTGTACTCCTACTGAGATGTGAGCGATAAAGAGCACTCATATGTTGTTCTGCCCTCAATATCTCTATATGTTGAAGAGATGTTTAAGTTAACTTTTGAGATGTGTTTTCATTGTTTCATGCTCAAATGGGTGTGGTGCTTTTATTTTGACACCTGTAATGAAGCAGGAAGTGAGAAACAGGAAGTAGGAAGTTGATAGCTGCAAACTGCAGAGAGCATGATCACAGCTGTGTGGCAACCCATGTCTAATCCACATTAACCCTTCGTCTGTATTCCTCAGAAAGCAATGGCTGTAAATGTTTTATGTTCTTCATGTGTTGAATGATTAAGAATGGTGACCTTTGTTAGGATTTTGAGGTAAATGTGAACATAGGCTGTTTATATTTAGCTGCTATCACTATTGCAGTTAATGAAGATGTTTTTTGTATTTTCTTTTCTAGTTTCGCTCTGATTCAATGTTGTCAAGATGATTTAATTTGTATGCAGAAATTAAAAGGAGAAAGCACGCTTGCATTCCTGGCTCTTGAAAAGGAGTTTGGCTGGCTGTTTATCTATGTTAACACTTTGGAAGTAAAACACAGAGAGAACAGTACATACAGTTGTGTGAAAAAAGTGTTTGCCCCCTTCCTGATTTCCAATTTTTTTTGCATGTCTGTCACACTTAAATGTTTCAGATCATCAAACAAATTTAAATATTAGTCAGAGATAACACAAGTAAACACAAAATTCAGTTTTATTATTAAGGGAGAAAAAAAATCCAAACCCACATGGCCCTGTGTGAAAAAGTGTTTTTTTTCCTCCTGTTAAAACTCAACTTAACTGTGTTAACACACCTGAGTTCAATTTCTCTAGCCACATCCAGGCCTGATTACTGCCACACCTGTTCTCAATCAAGAAATCACTTAAAGTAGTGAAGTAGACCAAAAGATCCTCAAAAGATAGACATCATGCCGAGATCCAAAGAAATTCAGGAACAAATGAGAAAGAAAGTGATTGAGATCTATCAGTCTGGAAAAGGTTCTAAAGCCATTTCTAAAGCTTTGGGACTCCAGCGAACCACAGTGAGAGCCATTATCCACAAATGGAGAAAACATGGAACAGTGGTGAACCTTCCCAGGAGTGGCCGGCCGACCAAAATTACCCAAAGACAGCAACGACGACTCATCCGAGAGGTCACAAAAGACCCCACAACAACATCCAAAGAACTGCAGGCCTCACTTGCCTCAGTTAAGGTCAGTGTTCATGACTCCACCATAAGAAAGAGACTGGGCAAAAATGGCCTGCATGGCAGAGTTCCAAGACGAAAACCACCGCTGAGCAAAAAGAACATTAAGGCTCGTCTCATTTTTGCCAGTAAACATCTCGATGATCCCCAAGACTTTTGGGAAAATACTCTGTGGACTGACGAGACAAAAGTTGAACTTTTTGGAAGGTGTGTGTCCCGTTACATCTGGCGTAAAAGTAACACCGGATTTCAGAAAAAGAACATCGTACCAACAGTAAAATATGGTGGTGGTAGTGTGATGGTCTGAGGCTGTTTTGCTGCTTCAGGACCTGGAAGACTTGCTGTGATAAATGGAACCATGAATTCTACTGTCTACCAGAAAATCCTGAAGGAGAATGTCCGGCCATCTGTTCGTGACCTCAAGCTGAAGCCAACTTGGGTTCTGCAGCAGGACAATGATCCAAAACACACCAGCAAGTCCACCTCTGAATGGCTGAAGAAAAACAAAATGAAGACTTTGGAGTGGCCTAGTCAAAGTCCTGACCTGAATCCTATTGAGATGCTGTGGCACGACCTTAAAAAGGCGGTTGGTGCTGGAAAACCCTCCAATGTGGCTGAATTACAACAACTCTGCAAAGATGAGTGGGCCAAAATTCCTCCACGGCGCTGTCCTCAAACTAAGTATCTTTTTCTTCCATTATTTTAAGTGTATTCCCATTATGTCTAATCAGCATTTTCTCAGGACATACATTTGTTTTTCTGTGCGTGTCAGCTTCCAACTGTTTCTTGCTTGGTTGTGAGTATTTTTTGTCAGTTGTCCTATGTCAGCTGAGAAAAAAATGGACAGCTCAGCAAAACCGAAAGGTCTTGGCATTGGACCACTAACCAAACTTTCGGAAACACTGATAAATCCAAGTGCCTACTAACGTACAGTCCGTGCTATAGTCTGAGGTGATTAGGCTGTTCATTAGTACACCCCTGTTGCTCAGAGACAAACCCAAACACATGCAAACTAAGGCTCTCACTGTCTGTCACATGTATTTATTTTTTTTTGCTCTTTTTCGCCATCCTTCGCACACCAATCTTTACCCCCTTGCTCACACAGTCATGTGTCCAATATCATCCACCTCCTGTCCAAATACACTAAATACAATCTAGCACAAGCTCTTTTTTACTCACACATCCCCAAAACTGGCAAAATTCTCATAAAATTAACAAGCTGTCCCATATAAAAAAGCAACACACAAACATTTCAAATAAACAAATATACAAATGGGCAACATGCAGGCAGCAAGATCAACATCATAATTTCTCAAATTTCAAGATAAAATGAATGTTTTTAAAACAGGTTGAAGACATATTCAATAAAATCCAGTATACAGTAGTGGTGGCTTCTGATATCATCATTAAATATACAAATGCATATGAGCTTTATTATAACCTACTACAGGTAAATGCACTGTCTATGGATAGGTACTGTATAAAAATCTATTCCATTTTCACTACATCATATTTAATCTTTAATGATAATTGTAATTGTATTTAGACTTCTAGATTGATTTATAGTTTAGTTATACATTTAAGAAAAATTAAATAAAGATGAACTAAATTGACAAAAACTTTTAGCCCAAAACCTTAAATCACATGTTGAAGAAAAATAAAATAAAATAAGGAGCACAAATGATAAGTTTAATTAATAAACAGATTGGAAAATAAGCAAACCCACTCGTGTAGTTATTGAGCTACACTGCTGTGATACGTCTGGAAGTCATTACTAATATCATAACTTGGCTAATTTGACAGCACTTGGAGAATATTTGTCCAACTATCATTAAATTAAAAAAAATTCAAATGGGCATCATGGCAAAAGTCTGCTTGTGCGATAAAACACTGGCAGAAATTATCTATGATGACTCAACATAAACATGTGCTTTTATGGAATGTTGACTGTATTTTGTGTAAAACATCTGTCTGTTTAATAGTTATGTTCTCAGTGTTGGTTCTTCTGTACATGACAGTTTTGTTTACTGCTTCTGGTATGGTTGTGATTATATTATGCAGATTTGAACATGTGCTTATGTTTGTTATATTTGTAAATCCTTCTACTTCTTCTGTCCTGTTGCTCACACACATGTGCCCCCATCTCCCTCTCACACACACACACACACACACACACACAAACGCACAGACACACACACACACACACACACTGCTGAGCAGAGCTGCTGACCTTAGCACTAGGTAGTAATGGGAAAGCAGGGCCAAGAAGACAGCGGCATCCTGCCTCAGTCTGGACAGGCAAACGATCAATTGAGCCATCAATAAATCTTTGTGCTATAGTGCTGTTCCCAATTGCTCGGTACTGTTGATCGCTCTTTCTCTCCCCCCATTTTTTTGCCTCCATCCCTGCTGTGCAGAAAATGCTACACAGCCGCACAAATATACAACACAAAAGCCGCCAGACACAATGATATTGGCATGAGTCTTTGCCAAATCTCATACATATTCAGGAAAACTGGGGACTTGTGTGTGTGTGTCTCTTGGCTACTCGAGTTTCTGCCTTAGTGCAGCAGGACTATGCATTGATAGATGGCTAAAGGCTCACTAACATAGACCCTATCGTACAGATATTCACTGTATTGCCAAGAAAAAGCCACAATGATGCATCACGTACACACTCTCTGGCAGCAGTGACATTTCTATTCGACCAGCAGGACCTTGAACAGCAACACACTGTCACGCTGTCTGAGCAAAAATATCACACTGACATGATGTAAATGTTTACACAGTAAATATTTCTGCATAAGCAAATACCAGCGGTGTGAACTCACATGGCTTGGTTTCAAGTCTGATGACTCAAATCTGATGACTTGAAACTCAAGTTGACAAAAACATAAAAGAAAACTCAGCTTTGACTTCAACATGAGTATGTTTAGCCTTTTGAACTCTTTATTTTCCCAACAATAAATCTAATCAATCTGTCAGCAGCCTGGAAATGAGGCAACATTCGGCATATAAGCATACTGAACTTTAATAGTGGTGGAAAGAAACATAGCAAATGTACTTGAATATTTCTATTTCATGTTACTTTATTTGACTACATTTAAAAGTAAATATTGAACATTTTACAGCGCTACATCTATCTCACAGCTTTGGTAATTAGTTATCATATTATAAACACAAAGTATTAATAATCTGAGTAAGCACTTGGTCTACAAGACTCACTGGGGCTAAAGTTATCTAGCGCCACTATTTAAGTCCTCTTTCATCTTCCCGCTGTTGAGTTGAACTTGATTCTCACAATTATGATCTACATTTAATGTGTGATGCTCACTGAAAAGCTGTTTATAGTTTTCAGCAACACAAAAAAATGTAGTTCCAACATGTGTAGCTGAGGCTCAGCTGTTGCTGTCTGTACTTAAAGTTTTTTTTACAGTTACTGGCACATTAATGTCGAACGGCAAAAAGCTACGTCATAAATGTCTGGTTACAAAAAGTTAATCCACACCTTCAAACCAATCAGAATT
The DNA here is from genome assembly GCF_029030835.1 of Brachyistius frenatus. Lineage (NCBI taxonomy): Eukaryota > Metazoa > Chordata > Actinopteri > Embiotocidae > Brachyistius > Brachyistius frenatus. The sequence goes on from NW_027210629.1 coordinate 1,252,370, forward strand.
GAGAACTTTCACAGTCTATGCTGAATTAGGCTTCCCAGTTTATAAAGCAGTTAAAATTACCACAGCATTTAAAAGCTGCAACATTAAGTGATACATGCATTAAACCGAAGATGTTATCCAATAATATAATATGTATTATTAAAATTCAGGATATAGTGTACATTTAAGACTTGCAAATAAATGACCCTGCCCAGAATTACAACTCACAAACTTTCATGTACAGTATAAGTGTGACCGGAATACATTTTAATTTGGTCAAATTGCACACATTGGTTTACGAAGTATATTTGGTTTCTGCAAAACAATCAAAGCTCAAGTTTGCTATGAAATAAGTAGTAGAAGGTAGTACGAGACTGTCTGCCTCGTATATATGGTAAGCTCTTTCTAGCTTTTGCTAGATGAGATGTTTGTTAAGATAGAACGGCTGGCCTCCACTTGAACAACAGCATACCTCTCTGTGTTTCTGAGACAACTGAATTCCAATTACCTTTGTGTTGTTAATTTTTTTCCCAAGTCTCACAGATGAAATAATTTTGTTGGTGGTTCAGTTTAGAGAAAACGGTGGCACCGGTTTTCTTGTCCAAGAGAAAAGCAGCAACAACTGTGTTTGTGTTTTTCCTTCATTTTAGAGCAAATTACTGTGATGTTTGTGTAGTGAATAAATGACAGTCGAGCTATTCTTCCTAGTTTGATCTATCCTCAGGGACCATTTGAAAGTCACATTCAAGGAGAAATGATTTACATAAATAAATTGCAGCTGCCGCCAGAAAGCCTCATATTCCAGACTTTAGTATCTTTAATGTTTTGAATAAGTAGATAAATATGTGCCGTGTGAGCTTCAAGACCCGCTGTTTTCCTTGTATGATCATTTATAGTCTATTTATGTTCCTCTGATGTATGGTCGTCAATAGAAAAATGAAAATGAGGTCACTGAGCGTTTCAAAGTGCCTCCTTTTCAAAGTGGAGAGTAATCAAATTTAAAAAGCCCCCGATATTTCAAAATGGCAACAAATTCTGAAGACTCAGCTGCTCCTTAATAATTTCATGTGTCCTGGTCAAATTGTATGTAGCCTATACACAATGTCCTGTTCCCACACTGCACAATTTGAGCTATCCAATCTTTCACTGCTCTGACTGTTGGAAAAGGTCAGGCTGACCAGTACAAGACAGGAAATGATGTACAGCTGTACAATGGACTCCCTAACAGAGAAATATGAAGCGAGGCATCGACTGATGGTATCTTCATGTTCTTTGACTCGGACCACCATCACTTCCTCTTTTCAAAATAGACCTGCAAGGCTTCTGATTGTTCTTTCTGTCTGATTTCACACATGGGTGCTTTCACATCCTCTAAAGAGCAGAAAATGAAATAGTGGGAAACGGTTTGCACAATGATTAAACCTTGTTATTGACTATTCTTACTACGTTCCATTTCCTTTGATCAGGTTATTCATAGAATTTTTTTTTTTTTTTTTTCAGAAATGGGAGATATCCAAAACAGCTACCATGTCTTTCCAGTCTGACAGCCTGAAGTAAAGAGCATCAGCACAATGATTGTTGTACAGGTCCACTCAGGTACAAGATGGTTCTGAACAATCAGAGCACTTGCTATCTGTCTGTTGTGAAATTTTGCGTTGCACAGTTATGATTATTGAATTATTATATTTAACATTTTGTCAAATTTCAAAATACTTTTCTGGGCTCTGAAACATTTCTGTGGTGCCAATTAGATACATTTATCATCTTTTCACTCTTGGGAGACTTAAAAGAAACAACCAGAGTCCCATTCCTTACATGCTCTTTTCAAAAGGAGGTCACACCAAAAATCTGTGAACTTTAAAAAAGAAAAAAAAAATCACTCATAAAGAGCAGCAAGAACAAAAAGAAAAACTCCAGTAGGGAAAGTGCACAGCCAAGGTCTGTCTGCAACATTTTAGTTTGGAAAAGAGCACCATTTTCAGAGCACTTCTAACAATCGCTGCCCTCAGGATCCGCCACAGGCATTCAGACTTTTCTCCCTCCAGCTCTCAACATTAAAATCTGCAAACAAACAAAACTGTTCCTTGAAAAACTTGATACAGGATACAAAATTAAATAATAAACATTAACAGGCTGCGGCCTTCTTTCCCATTCATCCATTAAAACTCTATCCCCGTGGGTCACATGGGGCCAGAGACTGTTCCAGTGTGTATTGAGCAGGAGGCCCCAGCAAGGGGTTTACTGTGTCTAGTTCTCCTTGTATATAAATGAGTCATTTTTTTTATTTATAAAAGTTTGAAAATAGTGACTACTGCCGCAAAGGCAAAATATACACTAACTTAATACGACAGTTTAATACAACAGACATCGGTTCAACCCATTATGATAACGTTGCACTGAGTCTGAGATCTTCAAACACACAAACATCCCTAAAACACAGAAACAACAGTCAAAATGAAAATAAAATACAAACCCACATTAAAATAAATCATAGTTTATTTTTAAGGATAGAGGTGGTGTAGTTAAAACGTACTATAAAAAGCATATTTTTAAGGTTCTCTTTATTGTCATATCATTGGTTGAATGATATGAACCATTTTAGACAATCTACATATGTTTTGCTTTCACGGTTAGTTTTGCACATAGATTGTCAGGTGGATAATAATTGTGCATGACATTGCATGGCAACAAATCTATAGTTTCAATGCAACTCTTCAATGACTCAGAGTAGTAAGAGCTTTAGGCAGTTTACCTCAAATAACCCACTGACCTGCAAACAAGTTGCTACAGTTGCCGGGGAAATGACCATGTAAAGAAAGACAACTTTACCCTGACAGGCATCATTCAAGCATCCGAACCAGCTGACCTTTAAATGTGTCCTTCTTACCTATGAATGCATGGAAAGACACAGTGCGCAGTGTTGTCTGCTATTGTTCAATGTTACAAAAACAATGTTGTAACATTTGCTATGTAACATTTGCCACTGACCTACGGTTTGCAATTATTATGTTTTTTTAAATGTACCTCATCTATATTGGAAATATGCTAATATTAATATGTTTACAATATAAACTGATGTTATACGCCTGCTCAGCATTAACGTGTTGGCTAAATTATTGTCAGCATAACATGCAATTAGGATATAGCCCAAACCACTGCTGTGGTTGCGCTACCAAAACGGCTATGGAAAACTTGTTTCAGTGTTTTTGTTTCGTCTCAACACAAAGCTGCCGCCCTTCAAGAACTTGAATAAAATGATAGTCTGCTATATTTTGAAGTAGCTACCTGAGGGCACACTCATGAGCATGTGAACCATTAATCTCTTTCAGTTTCTTTTGTTTTTTAAAAACAGCTCCTGCAATTTAAATAAGTCAGAAATATTATTATGCTATTTTCACCTGTTGTTCTCAATTACTCATCTAAAGTGTGTTTGTCCAATATCAGTCATAACACAGTCTTGCAAATGCTTCACAATAAATAGCCTCGTTAAGAAGGTTTCTGTCTCCTGAAATGCTGGAAGGGCTTTTAATTTGAAACAGAGACAGGAAGTGGTGTGTTTGTATTAACACATAATGCAGTAACTTTAACAGGGCAAACGGAAGCGGATCAAAATGAAGCTTGGTGGTGACATCGTAAATCCATCAATACAACTTAAATGTCAACAAACAAACTTTGACCATTTCATTTTTCTTTATTTGCTCTCTTGCATGACAGACGTTTTAGAAATGATTGGATCTTTAAGCAATTAAAAAAATATTAATTAATTTCAGCCAGATCAAAAGAACTATGAACATTTTATTTCCTCATTTGGAGAAAAAATTGTGTCGTACTGGTGCGCTCCAGCAGCACTACCACTACATGATTTTACATGATATACCTGATCCACCAATACCTAACAACACAAAGAATCTAAACCGGCTTTCGATTTACAAATTTTGATACTGCCGTGATACCGACACATTTTGGTCTAAAAGTATTGAGATTGATACTCTGCCATAATCGGAATATAGATTCATAGATTGCTATTTTTCTGCCTCTTTACTTTGTGACTCAATTCATTCAATTGTTGCTTCCTTGGTGAAAGTTTTTGTTTTTGGGTGAGCAGTGTTCATCAAAAACCTCTAGAGCTGGAGGCGAAAGCTGCTTTCTGTAGGGAGTGGAGGAAGAGGAAGGTGAGGAGGAGGTGGCGGTGGTGGTGGGTATGTTGAGCATGCTCAGTAATGCCTTGGGCCTAGAATGAAGCTCTGCTGACCTTGAGGGTGTCATATCGATTGATCGACAGTGAGGAGCTGCGTGTGCATGTGAGAGAGACAGAGGGAGAGAAAGATGGAGGCGTGCAACACCACCAAACAGGGAGAAAACTGAAACCTGCACTAATGATGAATCATTGATAAGTGGACAAGAGGGGACTTTCACCTTCCGTTTTTCTTTCTCTAAGCTTTTTTCGCTCTCTGTGGTGTCTCATTGTCTTTTCTCGTCTCGTCTTCCTTTCAATCTCTCTCTCTTTCTCACTTCTTTGCCTGCTTTCTCTGTTTTTTTCTCTGACTTCTCGTCAAATGTCAATTTTAACATTTGCTCTCTCCTCTTCTCCACTGTCTCTCACTTTCGACCACTTCACATTTACTGTTTCATTTCCAATCACTTATTTTTGTTTTGTTTTTTTCTCGGTCTTGACATTTCTGTCTTGTTCCTGCATCAGAACTTAGGTTTATGTTGACGGTTCCCTCTCTATAGGTGCTTCAAGGACAAGTATACATGTGCAAATGCTGCTACGTCTTTCCCGCTCTGCAATGCACTGTCTGATCTGTTTTCTCTTTAAGGAGTCTGCATTTAGTTTGGGACCATTGTTGTGTGTAATTTTGTGAATCGCATAAGCCTACTCTCATTCTTTCTCTGTTATCAGGGCTATATCTTTAGGTTTTCATTTTAGCAGCATTGCACACATTTTGTATACATTTGGGTATGACTGCCGGCACTGTGATCATGTACACATGTGATTTGTGCTTAGATCATCTGTCTTTTAAAAAGGATCTTTATGTCAATAAAGACTGAATAAATATAACTTTATATCTTTCCCAAGCCCTCGCACTTCATTCACCACTGATATAAACAAACCTTCAGTACCCATATTAATTGTGTGTAAATACATCAGTTTAAACAAAATATTACCCAATTTGTGGCCATGGGGACTTATCCAGAACACAAGTCCAAATTTTGTTCAGGGAAATGCAGCCTTTAGTGTGGTATTCTCGGCCCAGACAATGTCGCAGACCACACAATTAGACTCACCAAACCTGATTTGCTTTCTCTCTCTGGCTGTATTGATTTGGTAGGTTTAGCCTTATTTGGAAAGACGCTGGGCCTTAACTGATACTGACAAGTACTACAGAGACTAAAAGGGTTAGAAATTTCACCCTTCAGTGTCTCTATCTTAAATTCAAATACTACAATGATCCTGCAAACTAAAAGTGGCTAATAAATTGTGTTTTTTCTGATCATTCTGGCTTCATTGTGTGCCTGAAAGCACAACGTTTATCAATACACAATGTCGCAGTCAATCTGGACAACACAGCTCATTGTTCTCAAAATGTTCACAACAAGGATTATCTGGAATAACTGGGACATACAGTAGTTTATATACAGACACACTATAGCTACATTTTTCAATGTTTTTTCAATGCTATGACCACCACTGATGAAATTTCAGTCAGCTCCATGGTAAAAGGAAGACGACAAAGACATCAATTCAATGCTTACGCAACTGTAACATTAGATTTGAAGCTATTTCTCCTATAATCAATACTCACACAGTCGATATAATGAAAGTGTAGAGTTTGCCCTCAGACTTTTGCCATGTTTTCATTCAATGTTTTAGTTATATGGCACACCATTTTACACGCAAAGCTGGTCCAGGCAGCGGTGCATTTAGCAGCTAAAGAAACAGGCTGGAAGAGACCAAAGCAGAGCAAAAAGGTGGTTTGTTGTGGATTCACACAACTCACTGTGTCTGCTGGATTTTTAAACAAGTACGCGTTTTCTGACATGCTTGCCATTACTGCATAAGGTGATAATATTCAATTATCACCTTAATTATCACCAAAATTGGGCAAAAAAAAGGCTTAACATGGTAGCAAAGGATAAAAAAGGAAAGAACGCCCAATACGTCAGCTATGCTAAATCTACATTCACTCTCTCAACACCATCACTATCCAAATGCTTAATTTTACATTGAAGCCTACTTAGGTACTCCCATCTGCCAACACAAGAACACACACAACTACTGTTTATACAGTACATAAAATCATCCTGTGTGTGTATAGAAGCAGTGAGGAGATCGTGAGAAGAAACCTGTACCAAATGTTGTCCATGTGTTATTGATGAGAGAGGAGAGGAATAATGCGGTCAATATTAATAATGTAAACCAACTTCAGCTTTTTGCTCAACTATCAGAAAGAGACGGTCAGCAATTCAACCCGGGTCAGTGAGGCGTGCTGTGCTTTTTCATCACCCTAACCTGTTCAATGGGACCTGACATGCTCATTTTCTGATCACAAGTTCACCATCATCGTCAGCACTGACTGTCTTCATGGGGGAGAGTATGTCCGTCTGTGTGCACAAGTGCTGTTTGCTTTATATTGGTGCTGGTAGTGTGCTGCCATCTGCGGTTATATTTCTGTTGTTCAGATGAACTTTGGTCATAAGTTTGGTAAGAAATATGCACAAATTTCAAACAAACAGCGAGTATGTGGGCACAATTTTTGCTGTGCCTTAGTAACATCTGTGTTAACGTCAGTGTGCTCTGCCTACACTGTTCATACGGACACTGCCGTCTCTGAGTCTCTCTCCACACAGTCACCCCAATGTCAACATGCTCCAGGGCACATACATCTGGATGTATATGGAGCATGAGGATGGGATCGCGTGGGGAGAGGAAGGTCGAGAGTGGAAAGAGAGAACGATGAAGACTCAAGGGGAGAGATCAGAAGGGAAAACCATAATGTGACCTCAACATCCTACACATGAATGGAAGAGCGTACACATGCAAAAAAGCTTAGAAGTACAAGAAAAGAAACACACACACACACACACACACACACACACACACACACACACACACACACACACACACACACACACACACACACACACACACACACACACACACACACAGTATATACTGTATATATGATGCCAAGAGGCATTAAAGAGCTCATTTCACTCAGAGCAACCTCATTCACCTCTGCTGGAGAAACACAAGACCATAAATATGAACACACAATGTATATACTACTGCATCCCTCCTCTCTGGAAGGCCATAAATCAATCACTGCCAAAACACTGCAGCTTACAGTGTCGCACACATAAATGAACACACACACAGTGATACACATGTATTAAGTCTGCATTCACTTTTTGGTTTGTTATTTTGAATGTCAAATGTGGACCTTCACTGCATCAAACGCTAATGGCTCAAGCAGTGGCAAAAAGCAATTTATTCCGGAAACAACCAAATCTTTAAGCAGCACAAAATTACTTCCTCAGGATGTTGAATTCCTGGGTTGCTTGTTATGAATGTATTGTGTTGTTTTTTTTCAACCAAACTGAACTAAAGTCAACTAAATAGAAGACACAGAAAACAGTTTCTACACCGAGCTTATGTAGCTTTTGGATTTTCACAACAAAATCAACACAAATGTCTTCTTTATGACAAAAATGAGCCAGTCAAAATCAAAAATGAGCATCTGTCTGCATGAGGTTCTCTAGCTGCTGTCTATAGTTATAGCATAACCATCGTTACATGTATGGTATGCAGCAATGGAAAGACTGATGGAGGTGCAGTTCAGTGGTTATTGTTAGTTCACAAAAAAAATTTAAAATATCAGCCAAGCATCAAAATCAGACAAACAGAGACAAATCTGTTACAGCCAGTCAGTATAATAAATACTACAGGGGACGGCAGATTAGTTACAACTTGTAGCCATTGCAGAAGTCGCACATTGTTGTAAAGGAAACTCTTCAAAAAAACGTGGCAAAAAAGATAAAGATGTGTGTGTTTGTGGAGGGGTCAGGGGCTTCAACAATGGCTACCACAGCAACTACTACATGAGAAAGACTATGAGAGTCCATTTTAGTCCACATGCATGTTATTCACCAGCAAGACTGAAACCTAATGAAACTCCATCAAATAGCAGCAGCTTCTGCCTGAACAGGATGGATTCATGGATGCATGATGGTCAAAGACTTTCAGAGTCTTGAGTCCATTTAATTTTTTTTACATCCAGCTATCCCACCCTGGACTCCTGAAATTGTCCCGAGTAGTATAAGGAAGTATCCCACAAGATTAAAGAGTAAAGCTGGATTGTTATTATGAATGCTGATGCAGTTTGCTCTGTGTCATGTTGTATATAACTAATAAAGTATACACCTTTTGTTTGTTTAACAGCATCAAAAAACATGAATAACTTACATTTTATTGTCTCCAGTAAGTTCCTGTATTTTGGAAATAATATCAGGTGATATCCAATTCATCTCTGGTTTTTGTGTGTTTTATATTGAGTCTTTGGATGGTGTTTTTCATGTATCCATGAAGCCATTCATATCAAACTTAAACTGCCCAAATGTTTTGATCTAGACATCCACAAACAGCAGTTTGTATCATTTTCTACAATACAGGATCTATTAATACATTTGAATACATTAATCCTCGACTGCATATCCTCCCATAAATGATGGCTGCCATAGTTGGAGGGAAAAGTCAGGAGTCTTACCTTTGATGCCAAACTTAGAGTTTCCTCCGAACTTGAGAATAACCAACATGATAAGGAAACCAGTGAAGGCTACAGCAGCGATGCCCACCACCACGTACACCTGTACAGTGAGAAAGCAGAGTTATAAATCTACTGGAGATGCAAGCAGACACACTGACAGCCACACAAGGCACAATGCCAAACACAGCACAACAAAAGGCATAGGCATATCACTGTTCGAGAAAGGCCGGTTCTCTAAAGCACTGCTCCATCTTCAACGTGTTGGGTTTATTCAATTACATCTAACATTATAAAAAATATACCCAGTTCAGGTGGTTCTAGACAGGTAACACAAATAAATAAATAAAGGGAAAACAGCTACAAACAGCAAACAACTAACAGAAGCAATCAGCAAAGAAACAGAGCTGTAGGAAAACAGTGAGAAGTGACTTACAGCGACTCGGTCCTCAGGTGGTTCCACAGAGGGGCCCTCTGTTGATGCAGGAAAGAGAGAGAGGAATAAACAGAAGAGCCACTCAAGAAGTGATTTGTGGCCAAGTGAAGAACAGTGTTTTACTCTTTGTGATTCAAACATACAGTTGTTTAAATTCTTGTACAAGAATACATTATATGATTTATAGTCATTTAGCCGTTTGTTCAGGGTGTGAATTTAGTTCAGGGTGGTTAGTATCCTGCCCTTTGCTGATTGACTGCAATTCCACTGATGATTGACGGATTGACTGCTCCTCATCCTGTAAGTCCTTTCTCTTGTAAGTCATCAATGATTAAGGATGAAGTTGAGCCAATGTCTAACCTCCTGCTTGTCCAGGTATGAATGCACTCGTTTTTTTTGTTTTTTTTTAACTTATACTTGGACTAACAAGCCCCAAATTACAATATGAGGACACATTGTATCCTTTTTTCCATGTCACTGGGTCATCAACCTGTGAGAACATACATACATTATGTAAGTAGCCATTAAGTGCTAATTTGATGACCCTTTTTTTACAGCGTTTCTGTTTTATAATGAGTCGCCTACAAATAATAAAATCTCATAGCGGACCAGATTGATGGTCACTGGCATGACATTAAGTGTTTTGTATTTTGAAGTCTCTCTGAAATTAAAGACCCCTTTTTTTAATTTGATGGCATATCTGTCATCATCACTGTAAACAACATAAAAGGTGTAAATGGAAAACCTGACAGTGTAGCCACATTTAAAGAGGGGCTGTCAGTTAATTCAGCTGTGTGGTTTGTGAGGAGTGAGCGGATAAAAGACGTGACAGTACCTGTGGTTAGATCTGCAGGAGGGAGGTGTTGGAGAAAGAGACAGACAAATTAGGTCCCAAACATGAAAAAAATACATATTTCTAGTTTTTAAACATGCACTTCATAAATTATATTGTCAATCATGCCTGTTCTTACTCTTTTTTTCAAAAACATAATGACTACACAAACACAATACACAAACCAACAAACAACATATATTTAACATGCATAACATCAGAAAGAAATCATAACAACATTAGGGCCACAGTGTGGAACAAAAGACATCACATCAACCCTAATCCCTAGCTGCAAGGATGTGTAGGTAACGCACCCTCAGCAACTTCAGAGAAAAAAGAGAAAGAGAAAGATTTCTAAACTGTAATTTGTGTTAACTGATGAAGATGATGTTCAACATAAAACCATTGATCTAAAAACACTGACACTGTGCATAGACTATGAATTGAACTGAATGTGTTCCATTCAAAATTCTACATTTGAATAAAAGAAAATTTCCCTCACCATAATAAAAGGGCTCCTTTTCTGTTCCTGCACATTGGGGCAACAACAAAAAGTTACATTTAATAAAATATTCCCTTTGATCAAATACTTCATAGAAAGTACCTGCATACTAAATTTAATAATTCTCATCTTTGTCCAAACCACAGGTTTGGTTGCTCCAGATATAAACTACATGCCAATTAGTGTTGATTAGTAAATAGTGATGCTTTTCAATACCTAAAAAAAATGTAAGTGCTGTTTTCCAAAGCGGATTTGTTACTTATATTGATACTGTTAAGCCAGGCTCAGACTCCAAAAATTCAGCCCAATTTTGCCATCTTAAACAAATTTCCAGTGTTGGGCCTGAATATGAATGTTGAAAGCAAAAAAACAGGCCTTGCAGTGTAACATAATTGAAGAACAGCAATGTGGTATCTCAAACGCCACGCCACACCTCAACAAAAAGTTAATGGCACTTTGATTGCCTTCTCTGACATAGTCACCATCGTGAAAGACAAAAACATTATGTTGTCTGAGCCCGGCTTTATTCTGCATGTAGCCACCTTACTGTATGACACACAACGCTCTCTGTCTCCGTCAGACACACACAGTTATAAAGATCCCTAACAGTCCATCCATTATCTATACCCGCTTTATCCTGAACAGGGTATGGGGGGGGGGGGGCTGGAGCTTATCCCAGCTCACTTTTGGGCAAAGGCAGCGTACACCCTGGACAGGTCGCCAGTCCATCACAGGGCCAACACAGAGACAGACGGAAACAAAGACCCTCACAGTCACTGCAAAATCAATTTCTTCCATTTCCTCATTGTTTTCAAGGGCTTTTTAGCACTAAGATAAAAAAATAATAATAATAATAATAATTAAAAAACAACAACAATGCACTAAAGGCCAAAAAACATTGGAAAGTTAAATCAACATACAAAAAAAACTTGACTAAATGATGTGTTTGTTATTGAGTGTTCCACTGATTATTTTCTCAATGAATAAGTTAATTATTAAGGTCTAGAAATGGCAAAAAAAAAGAAGCAAATTGTAAAAATTTATAAATGGGAAAGGGGATTTATGTTTGAAATGTTTATAACAATACTCATTTGTTACTTTTCAGTTGTGCAAGTGATGGATTTAATTTAAGATCTGAGTTTCAGCTCTTTGTCTTTAAAATAATGTTCCATTTTTTTCTGTCTATAGTAACTTAATCATAATGGTGTGAAAACAGAAAATGAAACATTGTGTGGTGTTACTCCTCACCGTCGGGCTTGTGCATGAAGTGAGCCTCCACCTCCTTTCGGTCTGTCCCGTATTTGTTTCTAGCCACCAGTGTGTAAAGCCCGTTGTTGAGGTGTGTGGGGCTGTCCAGCTGCAGGCAGCCATGGTACTCTCTCTCTGTGACGTCATGGATCATGGTCATGATGTAAAGCCCCTCCGTCACTGCCTCACCTTGCAGAAACCATTGTAACTGCGGCTCCGGGTTTCCTACGAAGGTAATGACAATACAATAGACTCAGTGACGTTGACTGGTTTAATATTATTTTATAAGCAGTCATTACTGTGTTTTAATGAGCATCAAAGTATCACTACAGGAGATTAAGTGGATGTCTCATACCTGACACACTGAAGGGAATGCACCAGTGATGGTCTGGGATTGCGTCACTCAGCTTCATGATCTTTGGACGAACTGTGTGTAGTTGAGAGAACAGACAGTTTAAGAGCAACAGTGTGAAATACAAACAGAAGATAAGGCCAAATGTAAAACCGGCGAAGCATGCACAAACACTGATTAAAAGATAAGGAGAACTGTAACCTTCTCAAGCTTTTAATTCTCTGTTTTAAATACTGCACTACATGGACGCACACCTTAACAGATTAATTTATACAGAATTACAGGTGTTTGCAGAGGGTAAACGTACAAAGTATGTTCAGCAGCAGAGAGGACTCCTGCTCCCCAACAATGTTCGCAGCTGTGCAGCTGATCTTGCTGTTGTGATTCAGCGACGACAGGTTGTAAAGTTGCAGCAGTGACATCTTGCCAGATGTCTCAATCTGAGTGAGAAAACCAATCCATACATCAGCAGGATTCAGTTTTATCCCCAACACATGCAATAAATTATTGCTTACATGATGATGACACAACAATTTTATCAGAGGATTTCTGTATATTCCAAAATGTGTGTAATGGTGATGTTGTTTGAAACAGCCAGGACAGATATTCTATCATGTTTGGAAAAAGTTTGACCTTTAAATCTACGCAGATCTTTATAATGCACTAGTTTGTTTAGTTGAACATGTTCATGATATGTGGTAAAGAATGGGAAACACTAGATTTAGCTTATAATACCAGTGAAATCATCATATTCATGACAATTTACACAGCAGGCATCATAAATCAAACTAAATCAGTTTGTCAATCTGTTAACAGTAAACCACTGTAAATGGTTTACAGTTGTTGGACATTAAATTGAACCCAGCACTAAACAAATGACAGTAACAAGCCTACTTCAAAAGTTTGTCTTTTAGGGTAATTTACTTTGGGATGATCTTACTATTCTGACTACAAAATACAATGTTTAGGATACCTTTTTAAATTTATTCGCATAATACATCTACGTAATCAAGTATCAGTACCTGATGGTATCCGGGAATTATTATTGTGATTAATTCATCCATCAATTTAGGTTTTGTCGCTGTTTGCTGTAAATACCCAAATTAGAGAAAATGCCCGTGAAGATTTTCTGGATCCTAAGTAGATGTCCTCACATTGTCTGATTATCAGGCGAACAGAGAGACCAGTTTATTATCGCTCTAAGTTGCCAGTTTGTTCGGTACAGATATGAACACCAATAAATCCTCCCTTCCTGAGGTTTGTAATGTTCAGTTTACCTTGAAACACATTCAGAGAAGTGTTGATTGAACTTAATGTCCCTGCGGACAGCTACAGATATCATTCTGTTCAGCTACAACTGAGATGTTTAAATACACTGAAACTCACTGATATAAATGAGGGTAGAATAAATATTAGAAACACCTGTCAGTTTTATGTAATACAACTCAACAACACCACAAACTGCAGCCTCGAACAGGATCATGAAGTTGATTAAACACTTCTAAAACAGAGCCAACAAAGATGAAGCTTTAAGAAGATGAGATTTATTGCAGGATTGTTGCACTTGATTACATTAGTCTTAAAGTGGCAACTAAGGCTTGAAACCAGCAAATGTCATGCACATATTTTCTTGAAAAATGCTAGAAAAGATGAGAACAAATTGTCAAAACTGATTAACTAGTTGATTCATTCCAGCTCTAAAATGTGATAAAGCATGTGTTAGTGTGTGTGTGTGCGTGCGTGTGCGTGCGTGCGAGTGTGACCTAACCTCATAGTTGGGGACCACTGCCATTTTCCAGATTAGCTCAGGTGAGGGCACACTAGAGGATGTACAGGACAGCTTCACATTCTCCCCCTCCATTACCGTCACTGTGGATGGGCTCAACGTTACCACGGGAACCTCTACATACAACCAGGGAGCGGGAAGGAGAAGAGGAGGATGAGGCGAACGGAGGATATGGAGAGAGAAGAGAGGAGGGGGGAGCGAGGAAAGGAAGGAGGCAAATTTAGGATTCAAGGCCAACTCTTGTCTTTTCAGTTGAAACACAAGGCACGTAACAAGCGCGACAATAAGAGTGGAAGAGCAGGCAAACACACACCCACTACCACAGAGTGAGAAGAAAGACCAACAAAGAAAAGACTTCGAATTCAATCTCCTTCTCTCTCGCGCTTTCATTTAAGCACACTCACCCCAATCAAACAGTCAGACAAAGAGACAGAGTTCAAACAACACAGTGATGGTTACACTGATTAATAGTGCATGTCTTCAGCAGCCCGAGCACTAAATTGATTGGACATAGTCTGACGCCTCTGTCAAAGCAAAGACACTGGTGAATCTGTGTGTGTGTGTGTGTGTGTGTGTGTGTGTGTGTGTGTGTGTGTGTGTGTGTGTGTGTGTGTGTGTGTGTGTGTGTGTGTGTGTGTGTGTGTGTGTGTGTGTGTGTGTGTGTGTGTGGACCAGGAGGTGACCTGTGCATGACCAATCAGACTCAATCAGAGTCTTGCCACCCTTGTCTCCTGTCCAATAACTTCTATGAAGACAGAAGAGAAGAGAAGAGAAGAGAAGAGAAGAGAAGAGAAGAGAAGAGAAGAGAAGAGAAGAGAAGAGAAGAGAAGAGAAGAGAAGAGAAGAGAAGAGAAGAGAAGAGAAGAGAAGAGAAGAGAAGAGAAGAGAAGAGAAGAGAAGAGAAGAGAAGAGAAGAGAAGAGAAGAGAAGAGAAGAGAAGAGAAGAGAAGAGTTGACAGCTACTGGACAGATTTCTTATCAAACCCTCTCCTCTCTTCTTCTCCCTTCCTCTCCCAACCTCTTCTGTCCATCGGCAGAATGCTTATCACCAGGGCAACCCACTTATCACTACAGCAACCTACTCAATCACCATGAGATGCAGTAAAAAAAAAAAAAAAAAACAGTCATTTCAGTGGTGGCAGGCCAGATGCCATATCAGAACCACATATCTTAACAGGCTCTCAGTAAATCAGCTTTCTCCTGCCACTACAGCCAGCTACAGGTCACATTACACAGACTCACACTTCCCCACCACAATGAAGCCAGGAAATAAGAATAAAAGCTCTGGAAAACACCTTGGTTTTAACGTAAGTTCAGTACTCATGATATGTCGGTCCACAGGAAATCATTCCCACATTTTATTATTTACGAGCACAGCTTTTTCTCATCCTTTAGCTGCATGGATGTGTTCGGAATCAACAAGAGGGATTGCAGAGGAGTTTTTTTGTAATTAGCAAGGTAGATGAGCCTGTGCCTGCAACAACACGAGTCATCACCTGGAATGATTTCAGTATTATGTGCTTCAGAGTTTGGCCGGCAGTGTTGCAGTCCACCTGCAGCCAGATGTTAACATATGAAAAATACTTGTAGAGGCTGAGCCAACAATTAAAAATGTGTTAATGTACAACATTCCTGGTAAATATGAGGGAGCCAGAGACTGTTGAAATTAGTCCTTTGACTTAACAATCCCAACTCATGGTCTGGTTTCCAGTGTCTAGTTGTATCACACTGTCTTCATTAGTAAATGGAGTTTGCTCAGAGGTCGTTGAAGGTGGTTCTGCTGACAGGCGAGCTCAGTAGCTGTTTAGATTTCAGCTATACCACTTAAAAACATCTCAGGGAAAAGTCTGAGAACTTTAAATTGATATGTTTGGGGATTTGTGACTACGACTGAAACTGAAGAATAAGTTTGAGCCAACAAAATGATAAATAAAAGTGCTATGGATAAAATCATAGAAGCTATAGAGCTCACATGTCTACAGATTCAACTAGATCTATGACTAATCGACTTTGATGTAATTGTTTCTCATACTCTGTAAAAGGTCAAGTTGTTTTTCTGTTACTTTGTCAATAATTGGTCACTTTGGTAATATATCGGTGCCAAATTAAAGGGAAATTTAGCATAAAGTGTCTCAGTGAAGTAATGGTTCACAACTACATTAACTACACAGCACGCCTTGACTCTTTAAATCCAGATTGCCTTCATTCACTGGGTGCATGCACGATGAATGGGCTTTGAAGTTTGAGCACAGCATCAGGAATATGCCCAGGTGATGTGACATTGAATAACTGCTCACAGCTCATAGTGTAAAAGGAAAACATCCATTGCTCTAGATTGAAACCTCCACCCAATGCACCACAGAATACTTCAGCGTCATTGTTGGAGGTGGCATTGTTGTCAGCACTTTTAAAGGCCACAATAAGCACTAACATACCGATGTTTAGAGAAGTGTTAACATTTATTATATAACCCTTATTCCTATCCAACACGCAGATGTGGTGCTTTCTGAGGAGAGGCAGGAGCAGGCAGGTGAGAGAGAGATTTGTGACAAAATATACATAAGGGAGAGGGAGGAAATGTGCCAGAGAGTCACACAACACAAAATCCGACCGTGAGTTTCCCTCTTTGATTGTCCTGTTGTTTAAGCACAGCTTCCCTCTTTGATTGTCCTGTTGTTTAAGCACAGCGAAGCTGTCAATGCATTGCAAGAGGGATTCACAAAAGAATGCCGAGACAAAGGAAGGAGGATGAAAAGGATTGACATCTGTTAATGATTACTGATTTCTCGCCAGAGATTACAGTCGATCAGATTGACACCTGGAATTCTCTGAATCTGACATCAGATCTTTTGAAGGTTTTGATTAACTCAATATGTCGGTCTTTTTTTTTTTTTTTTCAATTATAAGGACATTTCAGTTAGGTTAGGTTAGGTAGTTACTTTATTAATCCCCGACGGGAATCTTTTTTTTTTTTAAATAAAAAAATTAATTACTTTACTTTACTCCTTTACAGTTACTTTGGAAAGTTATATTCTTGTCTATTTCAACCTGACAGCATTTATCTTCTTTCTCTTTGGCCTGAAGATGATTTTCTGTATTTAATTAGGTATATTTGGAGTCTGACCAGCTCAAACCTACCCCAAGTAAGAATGTTTATATTTTTGTGTCAAACAAATTATATTCAATGATGACATTTTTTTTTACATGTTCAAAGCAACCTTTAAAATTCGGACTTTCTCACAGTATTTGGCACAAGGCGAGACTGCTACAATTCACCTCTCCGCATAAAGTACACACAACTTCGTCCCCTGGCACCGTGCTTAAATTGTGAAGTGTGAAACGTTATAATAGACAGAATATTTAGACAGTCATCTGTTTCATCAATGTAAAAATAGTATTCTATCTTTACACACAATGTTTCCATCCCATTTCAAAATCTTGGCACTTACTTTCTTCTTTTCCCATAAAGCTGACTTACTGAACTGCTTTGACCAGCTCTGCCCTTCTGTTTTGGAAGCTGTACTCCATTTCAATTTCAGCTGAATTCTTCCGTTTGCAAAACTTCACACCTAAATGACAGCAGCGTGGCTTTAAAAGGAAGTCAGGAGAGCAAAGGAGGATAGCACTAAACGTCATGTCCATGACTTTTAACATCAACAAAACCTCATAAAACATTATGGTTAGAAGTTACAAATACCATGCTAATCTGCTTCTGTCAGTCTGCACTGTGTTGACATTCTTCATGCATTGTGCTTCTTAACTTCTGTGTTGATTCATATTATTATTGCAGCTTTGTTGTCTTCTTTAATTCCTTGTTGTGTAACTTATAAATGAGTGGTCTCCTGACTATAGAAAATTCCCACATGTGAAGCATCTCCTGCCAACAAACATCGATAGGAGCCATCTGGCCTCCTTGGTTGGTCTGTGCTGCCATTTACTGCTTGAGTCTACATGCTGCATCTTTAGTTTCCATATATGACTGTTAAGAGGACAATACACAAAGGGAAGTGTGAACAATTAACTCACAGATAAAGCGCAAAGAATAATCAGTTGGAGATGGAGCAACAAAGGGAGAGAGAGAAAAATAAGAACTATTAAAAGATGAGATGGCAATAATTAAGATAAATAAACAGATGAACTGACAGAAACACAAAAAACGTAGAGGAAGACAGATGAAGACAGAGTGCCCCTGTGTCTGGTAATCCATCTGCTGTTCTTTCCACAGCACATGGAAAGTAGCACCTTTGCCCGGGACAGCTGGTTTCAGTTTTTCACATTTATGCATTTTGAAGGATTCAGCAGAAAAAGCTAAAAGTTGGTGCTCTTCATACTTACCTAAAGTAATAGCACAACAGATGGACTTGTAAAAGGGAATTGCACAAGAGTGT
The DNA here is from genome assembly GCF_029030835.1 of Brachyistius frenatus. Taxonomy (NCBI): domain Eukaryota; kingdom Metazoa; phylum Chordata; class Actinopteri; family Embiotocidae; genus Brachyistius; species Brachyistius frenatus. Next base: position 1,270,658 of record NW_027210629.1, read on the forward strand.
AGAGTTTTATTCAAAAGTTGTATTTGTCCCTTTTGGTGTTTTAATCACCCCATTAGCAAACAACCGAGTGGGACCATTTTAACACCTACAGCTATTTGAGCATTTTTGCTGAGTAACACAGTTGACTTGTTTTCACATTGCACAGGCACAGGACTGCAGAAACTTCAGAGCAGCACTTCTTAGCAAAGTTTTGTATCGGTCAGCAGTGGCAACAGTGCACACATGCCAGCCTTTTGGGGTGGAGCTCCAGCAGTAGACAGAGAAACAGAGAGAGAGGCATATGAGGCTGACCTCAGAGATCAGTGTCAGCCCGAGGGCATCGTTGGGCATTTCCTCTCTTTTGTGCCTTCCTCATAATGTCAGTCAGAAATGTTCAGTCATACAGACAGAGGGACGTACATGAAGCAGACAGATAGATGGAAAATTAGAAATAAAGAGGAGGGACGACGACCAGAGAGAGGGAGGCCAGCCTGTTTGGCCAGACTGAGAGGTCTTTTGGTGTATCACTGTTTGCCCTGGGGCATTATTTGGCACCCCCGCCCCTCAATGTCCTCCTACTCATATGTCACTCTGCCAGGGGGTCCCCCGCCCACCTCTCCTGGGGCCCTGCAGTAACTGTTCTAATGCCAAAAATAACCTCTGCTAATGGAGGGGAGGCAGAGGGGATAGATCAATAGGAGTTATCAATGACATTGTTAGCTTCCTGTAAGCTAACTTATTGTTTGTGTCCTCAGCGTCCCGATTGCCCTGAGCTATTTTTGACCAGATCATCTTCTCTTTCAACAACAGATATTTCAAATACTTTTAGAATCATGTTTTGTTTAGTAAGGGTAAAAATCAAGATTAGATCCCAATTTATGCTTATAAAGACGTTTTGACTGCTGTCATTAATCAAACATTTAGATGCCTTTTTGTTTTCACTTTATAAAAGCAATTGTTTCTGACTGGACTCATCCCCCCCCCACCCCCCACCCCACCCCACACACACACACACACACACACACACACACACACACACACACACACACACACACACACACACACACACCACACACACACCACACACACACACACACACCCTGAAGGCTTGAACCACTTTCATTTGTTTACTTGGATCAATCTCAAGCTCTAAATTATTAGCATCAAGTGTCAATTTAAGCCAGATACATGCTGCCAAAAACCAACAAATCCAAAGACTGAGAGCAGGTCAGACTCCGACTTTCAGAGACAGTTCAAGCAGTAATTTGACCCTGTTTATGAACAGAAGAGTGTCCAAAATAGAGAGAGTCATGAAAAATTCATAGAATAAAGCATCAATTAACTGCTGACATTTATACATTGAAGCTTGACAAACACTCCCATAAGCAAGCACATTAAAGGGCTTGTGGTCTGTGGAAGTCTGTCCTGGATCGACAGCGAGCTCGCTGGTTAGCTTGACATTACACTTGCCTTGTATGCACTGTTGAGGTTACTGGGCATAGCATTTTCAGTTTTCAAAGTATTTTCTGATTTAATCTTTACAGGAATACAAAATATTATTTCTTTGCAACTTAAACAAATACATGTTCTCTCATTTTTTTTATATAATTAAATCTGTGGAAAATGTCTTTTATTGCTCATAAAATGTAATTACTGCTGTTGTATTTAAGTACTTTCCATTTCCATAAATCCAGAAAATATTCTTTCCGAGACGAACAAAAACGTGATGATTCAGAGAAAAAGGAAATGAAATCTGCTGCGTGACAGCAGGTCACTGGTGCTATAGGACATATTGCAGATGGTCTTTATAATACTTCATTTTACTGTGATGCGTGCAGTGAATTTTCTCCACTCAGCATCTTTGAGACTCACTGATGTCATCTGTGTGTTGAATTACACAAATGTTCCCTCACAGTATAACATCTTTCTGCTTCTATATTGTCCTGTACGGAGACCTTTCTGTGCTTCTGAGCAAATGTCTCAGGTGACTGTAACCCGTCTATAAGATGACAAAACGCTCACACATTTCTCTCTCCTTGTGGCAGCTAATCTATGCATTAAATGAGAAACCTTCCAACAGGACAAAGATACATCAGCCTGTTTAGTGTTGATGGCACGCAGCAGAAACCAAACTACTTTTTGAAGTCCTATTAAAGCAGGGCTCTCAGTGTGCATGCATGCATGCTGTCATTTAGTCATTTGTTTGCTTGTTCATGTGTAAGACATTGCAGCTTTCTGCCCTGTACAGTGTCTGGGGAAATTACGATATGCAGGCTAAGCACAGGTCAGTGTAAGTGAAATACAATGTGTGTGAAGCATCCTCCCTGCAGCCGGTGGAAACTCGCATACCAGCAGATATACGTTACTGATTACTGCAGTGGCTGTAGTCAATGCATGAATTGTATTCTTTGTCCAGTTATTCTCTTAGGTGTGAATAACAAACTTTACTTTCTCCAGTAATTCAACCCCCACACCCGCCAAGAACTGACAGAAACACTTGTCTTACAGAAACAAGGTTTATACTGCACTTAAACACACACACACACTTTCACACAAACACACAACTGCGTGCATAAATATAGATGTGTCACACACATGCAAAATTCACAAGAACACAAAATCATAAAGATTTGGAAGAATCTTTGTCCAGCAAACTATGGCTTTTTTTCTCCAGGTGCTTCAACGCTTTGCACTCTTCTGCAGTTTCTGAATGTTTTTTCCAGCTTCAGTGTGTGTGTGTGTGTGTGTGTGTGTGTGTGTGTGTGTGTGTGTGTGTGTGTGTGTGTGTGTGTGTGTGTGTGTGTGTGTGTGTGTGTGTGTGTGTGTGTGTGTGTGTGTGTGTGTGTGTGTGTGTGTGTGTGTGTGTGTGTGTGTGTGCGTGCCCTTACCACAGTTAGGTAATGTCAGACTGGACAGCAGCTTGCGTTCTCCTCCATCCTCAATGCAGTGCAGCTCCTGAGTGTCTGCTTCCTCTCCTAACCACAGCTTGATCCACATGTTCTCACAGGAGCAGTGCAGAGGGTTCCCTGTCAGGATCCTAGACACACACACACACACACACACACACACACACACACACACACACACACACACACACACACACACACACACACACACACACACACACACACACACACACACACACACACACACACACACAGTCAAGAACTGGGAGGAACAGTGGGTAGCGGAGCGAGAGAGGAACAGAAATTTTAAAGAAAGTAAGCAATAGCTGAATTGTAACTATATGATTTCTGCCACAGCACAGTTTGAAAATGCCTTAAAGGAATAGTTCAACATTTTGGGAAGTATTGCTTTGATGTTGAGATTCGGATTAGAAGGTTTATTCCACCATTGTGTCTGTATGCTAAAAATATAGCTACAGCCAGAAGCCTTTACTTAGCATAAAAACTGGAGACATGGGGAAACAGCTTGCCTGGTTCTGCCAAATAACAAAAAAAAACTACCTCCCAACACTTGTAAAGCTCACCAATTAACACATTATGCCTTGTTTATTTAATCTTGAGAAAAAAAAAACAAGGTAAATATGACATTTTGCTATTTATATGACTATTTCTTAGCTTGGCTTTGAGAAGTAACTGCCTGGACTCCAGAGAGTCACAATAAAAATGTTATGTAAAACAGCATCTTGTCATTTTCACACTTCAACACAGATTAAACAAGGTGGCAATGGTAAACTAATTTTGTTACCTTCGGGGAGAGCCAGGCTAGCTGTTGCCCACTGTTTCTAGTCTTTATGCTCAGCTAAGTCAACAATCTTGTCTTAAGCTTCCAATATAATGCACAGATATGACTGTGTTATCAAACTGTTCATTTAAACCTCCACAAAACAAAAATAAAAAAATAACCCAATTATAATCCTATTTGCCCCAATGCCAAACTGTTCCTGAAACATGCAGTTCTTTCAGTTCCACCAGGGATTAAAAATAATCTATTCAACTCCATTAGACCACCATAACCATTGAAAGAAATGTCCAAACAATTAATAAATTGTTTAATTAATAAATGCAATGTGAAAAAGAGAGACGGGGTATTTTTGTGTTTACTGACAGGTGACACAGCCTGTCAGCTGATCTCAGTCTTTCAGTATTTCTTGCTATTTTCTGGCTTCAAGAAACTCGAATATTGAAAGGAGCAGTAAACTCAGCTTCAGGCGTCAAAACAGAAACCTATAGGTGGCATTGCAGATGATATAAGTCTCTGCCTATCTGAATACTGAGATAGTGACTGGGAGGTAAAGCCGGAAAGACAGACACAGAGATAGACAGTGATAGTGAAGGCTCCTCTGAACTCACAGATAGGAGATGTTGAGGTGTCTGAATATCCTCCAGGACAGGGACGACAGGTTGTTATCTTTTAGATTCCTGGAAATTAAACAGAACATAAGGGAAAGGAGATTGTGTTTGTAACGCCACAGCAAAGTATGAGGTCATTGTTTCCACAGCTAACAGCATGTGCCTGCTTATGTGTATAAAAAAATGAACCTGCTTCATTGAATTGTGATGATTGACCTTAGTTTAAATATAATAAGTATCAAGATTAAATTATGTTGACAAGGTACCAAAATTTAACAATCAATTATAAATCCTGTTGACCTGTACTTCATTTTTCATTTATCTCTCAGTCATTACAGGTTGTTTATTTTTATTCTGACAAACGGTGCCTTATAATGTTACAAATTATGATAAAAAAAGTTTTCTTTTCTTTACAATACACGTGTTAATCAGTGCCATCAATAAATATACAATAAATTATTAAAATCAAATAAGAGCTATAATTTTGTCCTCAACTGAGTCAAATGAATTAATCATTAAAAGTAAAAATGTCATGTCAATAGAAATAAAGGAATGTGTAACATGAATTTTTACTCACAGGTACTGCAACTTGATGTTCTCCTGAAAGACCAGCTTTGAAACGTATGTCAGCCTGCTGTTGGTCACCGTTCTGACATACAACAAAAACAACAGCACCATTAATATTTCTCAATCAACAATGCAACATCGGTATTAGCAGCAAAAACCTGAGTGTGCAGCTCACTGAGGTGATTTTAACAAGTCATCCTAGAGGAGGATATATACCAGCAAAAGCATAACCTGGCAACCAAAATTCTGCTCCTCTTAATGCTTTATTATTGATCTATGAACCATAAATAGATCCATTATCTTGTGTCACAACTAACTGAAGCTAAACAAGTCAAAACTAAAGATGGACCTCTGGACTTTAAGGGCAAATACTGCATATTATTGTCCAAAATGTAGCATCAGAAGAGATTCGCAAAGGTATATGAGTGTAAAGTCGGTCTGTGATGTAAAGCAAAAGAGATAAACAAACTATACATCCCTCAACAGGTGAGGCTGTAAGATAATATCGTTATCTGGTATAAAGATGGTTTGAACAATGGTCTGATTGTCCAACACAACTGAGACTGAGCAAAGACATTTAAAAATGTGACACTTAACAAGTCATTACTGTAAAAAGATTCAAACTGTAAAATGGTGTTATCATATCAACCCTTTTCTTACAAAATATAACACTCTACAGAGTGATTGTGTGTGAAATATTTCTGAGATACACGGGACAACTGTTCTTGATAGTACCCCAAACACAGCACTGGTCCATCCTGCATCTCGAGTTTTGTTTCCATCAGGTCCAACCGCAATTAATACTTGCAATGCATAATGGGCTTTGTGCTAATTTGTCTACCAAATGGGATATTGGCTGTGAAATTAGACAGTGTCTACTTAACATATTCCACATCACAACAAAGAGCTTGTTGGCAGACAATTCTTTTTTTGGATTAAGAAATAAAATGAGACTGAGAAGCAAACCAAACACTGTTGAATAAATCAATAACCACAGCAACATTTTGAAGCAACAGTCATGGACAATGTATTTTAAAACGTAATTCATATGTCTCATATAGTGAACAATAGTGAGAGAAACAAGAAATACTGTTGTAACCTCCACCTGCATGAAGAAGCTGCCTATGTATTTCAGTCCATTACAGCACAAAAAAAAAACATTTTAACACAACGTAGATGGTCAGCAGAAAAGCCAAATGAGATAAACATTACAAACGAATTTGTTTACTGACAATAAGTCAGAGTGTTTCCCGTGGGCTAAAATAAAAGCTATAAAAGACTCACAGGTTCCTGAGATTCTTGTAGTCGTTCAGGTCTTTGTCGTTGATGGACGATAAGCTGCTCTGGTTTGCGATGTAACTGTCGAGAGGTACAAGTGTGTGTCAGAAGGCTAATTTGTTAACAGGGGGAAGCATAAACAGAAACATTTAACAAGACAAAGAAATGTAATGAGCCCATAGAAGTCAGACTCAAATTAAAAAATGGACTCCTGAAGGGCTGCAGCTGAAATACGGCTCACAGGGGGCACTGTTAGACTTTCAAGGTAGAGAAACAGGAACAGATCTCCCCTCTTTTCCTCGGCAGCACTTCAACAAGGCACTTGACCCGTTTTGTGTTTAAGGACCAGCAGGAGATGATTGTGGGCAGGTCCCATGTGTGAATGAATATAACTGTGTGAAAAAGCAGTACACAGTATGCACTCTTCAAATATTACAGCTTCGGGATCAGATGTCTGAGAACATTTGAAGCTAAACCGAGAACAATCCCTCCGATCAATTCACAAACCCGCAGTATTATTGCGTGTACTGTTTGGCTAATCGTAGGGTTAGTAAACATGTTTTCCCAAAAGGGAAAACAGCAACAGTAGTGAAGGACCTGTTCTTGTTGCTAATTATTTCAAATCCAATAAAACAAGAGGTCTAAGACACTATACTAAATACATGACAATGTCCCCGCTTCAAGTCTGGCAGAGAACTTTTGTTTCATATCTCTCTCTCTCTCTCCCCTCATTGCCCATCCACTCTCTGCAGTCGCCATCAATTAAAGTCAAAATGCCTTAAAAAATAATTGAGCAAAAAGGAATAATAAAATTAGATATGTGCCTTTTTAATAGTTGACAGAGCAGAAATTGACCCCGAATGAATTTCAGTGGTTTGCACTCTGGGAAACACTGAAAAAAATAAACCAATCCTTTGAAAAGCAGCACACTCTTCCATAAAATAAGTTTCACTGAAGGCTGAAACTGCCCAACAACAATGACACACAGCTAATGTTCCACTTGACAACACAGTTTTTAGGTTGAAAAACTGATTTGTAATATATAAATCACCAATAGTCTTTCAATGTCAGCAGTTAAACATCTGCAAATCAGCTATAAGATAAAGAGCAGACAGTCTTCAGTTCAAGTAGTGAATATTACTGCTGAATACTGAGCGCATGCCACATACCTCATTTTTCACTGACGAACCCCCCTCCCCACTGTCTGCTTTAGTGAGCAGTTAAGCTTGGAGTTATACCTCCACATGTAGCCTGGTATGTCTACTATGATTGCCTGTGGACAATCTATTAGTGATACAAGTGTAAAAAATTGTCTGAGATTTTTCTAAATGTTAACATTGTGTTTTCAGTCTTTAAATAGGCTGAATCTCTAACATCTTAATATCTTTGAAAGAACACAAAACCTAATAAAAAAAAATAACATTAAAAAAACATCCCTATCCTTACAAGCTATTGTCATGTTTTATTTTGTCTGTATAATGCAGTTAGTACACCCACCTCCTGTCTACTGAGGATATTTTCTTAGCAAATGGTATCCAAATGTGATTTGTTTGACTCAGCTTTTATACTAAACACACCCATACTGTATACAGCAGTGCACAAATGACACATCAACACCGGTTTTTACACCCATATCGCAATTCTCATTGACAGCCCATTAAATTTCGACCAACTGTTGAGGTTTCCGAGCAGATGTCATAAAATCGGGGACCAATTCACACAGACAGAGGATGCGATAACCACTCTCCCTTTTTTTTTTTTTTTTTTTTTTGCAAGGTCGTTTGGAATTAGACGTCGCACGGTCATCAGTAATTTGTCTGTTTACATTAGCCAAGCACTCAGTGAGCACTTTTTTTTTTTTTTTTTTTTTTGCAACAGACTGCTGGCTCATTTAAACAGCTTCCAAGGCTCCTCCAAGGCCGCCGATAAAGATTGCTTATCTCTGAAACAAGTCATTCTCAACAAGGTCGTTTATCTTTGCCAAGAACGATATTACTACAATTAAACATTTTTAATCTCCTATTTATTTTTTCTCGGCTATAGACGTGTCTCAGCTTCAATTTTCAGGCCAAATGACGTGTTATTAAATGTCAGTGAAAAGAAGGTGCTGAATGCAAGCAAAGATTTATGTTATTATCACCCATCAGCCTGAAAAGGAGAGTCTAGTCTTCAAATTATCAAAGAAATGTGTAGTCTGACGAGAAAAATGTCGCTTTTATATTCAGCATCGATTCTCTCTGCTTCATTTGAATATACTCATACAAGCCATCTCGGGAAGTGTCTGTGCTAATATTTGGACAGTGGTGTCTGGAGAGTGCGCGTCTACACACACACACACACACACACACACACACACACACACACACACACACACACACACACACACACACACACAAACAGAGATACACACGCGTACACACACTCACGCGCCAGCACACAGACTGGGCTTTGTCTATTTGTCAGAATTAAAGTCCATCAGCTTCAACCCCTTTTATTTTTAAATGGGCTGTTTCCACGCTAGTGTTGAAAGACTGATGTGCCCCATGACGGCAATAAGTGTTACGCAATGTAGGTTACTACACATGATGAGTACCCGTGCCGAAAATAAATTAGGGGCTTAATTTGAATATCAGTGTGAAGTGCATTTAAATCCCTTATACTCAAGTATATAATGTTAAGATTGACTACAAAATTAAACAAAATGTGGTCACATTCTGGTTCTCTCTTTGCTGACCGTCAGACACAAGTGGCAGAGGAGGGGAGAAGGATGACATTCCTTAATTTGGAAAGTGTTGGAAAATGTAGCCACAGTAAAATGATAAAAGATATGACATATAAAATGATAAACATGAAGATTTACGCATCACGTATGAATTCGAAATCTCTCCTCAGTAAATTGATGCCTATGAGGGACACTCACATGTCGGTGATGTTCTCCTTCGCCATCTCGCTCTGCAGGACGGGGATAGCACTGATTCCAGGCTCCGGGTCCACGCAGGAGATCCTGGTGCTGCTGCAGGAACAAGAAGAGGGGCATGCCTTCGGGGATAACCGCGGATCTCCCGAGCCTACTGCCACCTCGAGGAGCACAACCCACCACCACCACCACCACCAGCACCGCCACGACCCAGACGCTCTCCCCGGCGAAGAGAAAGCCCCGCTCCAGGGTCTCAAGGCGCTCATCTCGGGTGCCAACTTCAGCTATAAGGCTCGCTGAACAGCCCCACGGCCCGGCCCAGGTTGGCTGGAATCAGCCCCGGTTCAGCCAATCAAGGAGAGGAGAAATAAGGCAAAATCCGATGCTGAGAAGGATAAAGGCGGCGCAACTACAAAACCATCGGCCGCTTCAGCGATGACAGACAAGACAGCGGAGAAAGGTGTGGAAAAAAGGAAAATAGGAGTGTGTAGTCCTTTCCTTGTGTGTTTCCTTCAGAATCCCCCGTCAGTCAGTCAGTCAGTCAGTCAAAATCTCACTGCCACACTGGCGGTGTGTGCCAAGGAGGATCTCTCTCTCTCTCTCTCTCTCTCTCTCTCTCTCTCTCTCTGACTCTCTCTCTCTTTCTGACTCTCTCTAAGCTGACAAGCACTGGCTGGAGCCTCCCCGACACAATGCTCTCTGTGTGTGTGGATAATTTTCGGGTGGTGCTGCTGCTCCTGCTGCTGCTGCTGCTGGGTGGGTGGGTGGACAATCAGAATGAGAGCGCACCATACAGCTGTTGATGAAAGCTGCTGATGAGGAGGAGAGAGGATGGGAAACAGAGAGGGGGTACCGGCATCAAAGCAGATCGTGTAAAACGTGATCCATCATTGATCCCCCTCGGGGAAGTGGTCTTTGCTCTGCTCTCAGGAAGGTCTTGGTGAAGGGTCAGGTGCAGAGCGAGAGTGTTTCTTGCTCAAGGGCACCTCAGCCAGCCAGCCCCGATGTTTTTACATAATAAATCTTCATCTGTTTTAATCTTGTTGCCATCGAGGGTGGAGTGTCTTGAGATGTGAACGAGGTGTGAGCATCCTTATCTGACAGAGAGAGAGAGAGAAAGAGAGAGGTAGAGAGAGGCATCTGCGTTGAAGAGGTTACTTCATCTATCTGGAAGCTGACTCCAGATTATTGCGTAAATGAGATATAAGGGGCTATCAATTTAGAGGCTCTAATTGTAATAATCATTCTCATCAACAACACTGTCTTCGTCATTATAATTATCATCTGGCTGGTATGCGGGAGCTGTTCTAGACCTATGTGCAGTTAATCAATGACAAACAAAGCTGTCTGAAGGAGGCCTTGTTTTGTATTTCCCTCAAGAGGCATATTTCAAATCTTACATTATGGAATTGAAAAAATATTCAATGCTGCAAATTCCCATTCAATAATATTTTATTTAAATATTCTATAGTGCAACTGAGCTGATGGATGCCTACACTGTAAATCAGAGGTAGATGTAATGTCTATAGCAGCACATGAGAGAGGGGGAGAGACCCAGAGAGAAAGAGGGAGCAATCACCAATCATCAGGTCTTTAGCTGGCATGTACTAGACCAAGTGTCACCTTATTAAATCATTAGGCCATATTTCATAATCATATGGGGGCTCCCAGCCATACCAGACCTGAATCAATAATATGTCATTTTAGAGTGGGGGCGATACGGCTGCATGCCAGTCACTCTGCTGCTATAGATCTCCTGCTCCTGGACGCATTTCTAACACAAGAGTGGATCTGTCGTTAACACCACTCAGCCATTGAAGAACAGAGCTACTTCTCGTCAATCTTTCACCTTGTGAGAGAGAGAGACAGAGAATGACAGCACATCTGCCTGTGACACATCTCCTCTCCTCTCCTCTCCTCTCCTCTCCTCTCCTCTCCTCTCCTCTCCTCTCCTCTCCTCTCCTCTCCTCTCCTCTCCTCTCCTCTCCTCTCCTCTCCTCTCCTCTCCTCTCCTCTCCTATCCTCTCCTATCCTCTCCTCTCCTCCCTAATGTCCTGTCCCCATGTGCAGCTCTAACATGACGTTTGTGCTGACGCACAGGCAGTGCTGTTGAATTGAGGAGCGTAATTATGGACTCTGTGTGTGAACCAATCTGGTGGATGCCTGCCTCAGAAACCGGGGTGTACGCATTCTGCACAGAACAATGTGGGCGTACCAATTAAAACACTGGCTGACAAACAATATTCCAATTACTCTCTGTTCCTTTTGAAATTTGACAGAGGTTGTAACCTGTGTTAAAGGTCCCTGACATTTTAAATATGTAATCACCCTCCTTGAACTGTCTGTCATCCACAGACAAAGCCTCAGTCAGGATGTGTTTATTCTAGCACTGTGAATTTACCCTAGCATGTCACACATATTTAGCCTCTTGTACAAATTATGCAGCATGTTTGATGTGTTAATTGCAAAGCAGAGATCTCTAATTATGTATACTGAACAGCCCGCATACAATGAATGCTGTCATTGATGAGATTCAAATATGTTAAACGTCCTGTGAGCAAATGTTTTTGTTTTATTCAGCAGCAAAATTACCATGTTAATGTCCACATACATCTGGCGTTAGATAAGGTTTTAATGAGTGTCATATAACCTTTTACAGCCAAATCAGCTTCTACAAACATGAACAAGTGGCTTTACAAAGGTCAGAGGATCTGACACTTCCCACTGACATTGAAATATTCAAGTTATTTTGGGATATTACTAAACAGTTCCATTTGAATGAGTTCCGGCTCATAGAAAATATACCAATATGTGAAATGATCAGGGGTGGTGTGTATTCTGTGAGTCATTATCTACATGGAGCAGCTCTAGGATTTATCTAGCAGTATGACACATAATAAAAACAGATCACAAATAAAATCTCAGATGTGGTGTATCTATAAACAATTCTCTTTAATTAAAAGTGGATTTTCTCTTTGATATTAAAAACTATTTTGATGCCATTGGTCAGATGGCTGGTGTGTATGTTTTCCTCGTGACACAACTCAGCTCCTCTAACAGCATGCCATCCAACTGTAAAGACCTTCGCTTCTGGCATTATGATGATTAGTGCTTTGTGTGTGATCACAATCCTGTACTTTTATGCTCACAATTACCTTGTGGATCATTAGTTGAGCCATCAAACTAGGACTGCGACTACCAATTATCTTTGATTAAATGGTTAACTTAATATAATTGGGGAAAATTGTTGTGGAAAATAACAATCAAACATTCTAAGAGACCAAGGTGATGATTAACCTCTTGTTGCAATCACTTGTTGTTTCATAACAATAATCTTCTGTTGCATCACAATCACCTGCTGTTGCATCACAATCACCTGCTGTTGCATCACAATCACCTGCTAATTTCTTAGCAATCAACTGTGCTATTGACTCTGTAACCTGTTGTAGTCCAGCTCTGCCAGACTATCGCTCACCGCTTCAGTTTTCCTCGCTGTGATTATGGTCTGAAAACCCTATTTACATTAACGTTGACACAGCCACTTTGAAGGGCGGACCCAGGACAGACCAGTGGGGGTGACTACGTGTAAAAAGACCACTACCACGGAAAAATTTGAAATAGAGACGCCGGTCCACAACAGCAAAATGTGAAACAGCCACGCTTTGACCTGTCTTGGTGTGACAGTGTCACTTTTTCCTGCAGTGGACAAAAATGAAACCTACTGCATGCATACAGCCATGTGATTTACAGGACAATGAAACTTTTAGAAAAGACACATGGTTGGGGTTAGGAAACAAAAAAACACTCAGCCTCCTGGATTCAAGCCTCTGCCTCCCAAATGCTAGTCTGTGATTCATGTCAACTGGCCCTGCCTCCTAATACCGCCCAAAACTGTCTTTTGTACTCGGTCACATGATCCTTTGTTACATTACTTTTATGCTTACAAAACGACAAACTGCCACACCTAGAGAGGCCAAAGCATGGCTATCTCACATTTTGTTGTAGTTGACGGGCATGTCTATTTCAAGCTTTGCCGTGATACTGGGTTGAAAAAGAATGTTACGAGTTTATTGATGACCATCACTTAAGGTTAACAAAAGGTAAAGAAGAAGACAGTCAATTTCAAGCACAAACATTTACCAGAACTTCTTCACAGGGGCTTTCACAGTATGCTGCTATGCCCCACAGCTATGAGTGACCAGAGAAAAAGGGTCACGATTGGGACAGCGCAGAAAACATCACACTGGCTCTTTCTTTACTAACTGTGAGGGGTTTTGCTTTGGCACATGATCTATGGATAAACAAACCTCAGTTGGCCAGAGCCATTTCCCTGCTCTCTCTGTGTTTTATTAAACTTCTTGACCTTGACTTGATTAATGGTTTCAACATGTGGATTGGCTACATCCAAGTGTTAAGTGACAGGAGACTTCAGTGGGGTCCAGAGGTCCCTTGCAAAAGCATTTTTATCATTGAAAAAAAAAAAGACAAAACAACAGTTTCTGAACTCAGCTGTTACCCCACTCTGATGAGTAAAAGGTTTTGGAAATTCTACAGAATGAATGATGCAGTGTCTCATCTAGTGTAAGGTACTGTGGATTCTGTTGAACCTGCTGTGACCTCTACATGCTGGTTATTTTTATTATGGTCCTGACAAATTATACACTAGTGCTCTCTAGTGGCAGCTGGAATACTTACGAGACAGCAGTCTCATTTGCAGAGCTCGATTTCGGAGGAAACATTACAATGGTCCCAGGGAGCAGCCGGTGCTTCTGTGAAAAAAGTTTAATTCGGGAAAGACAAAAAGGGAATGCTGTTAAAGTTCCCTAATGGAAACAATGTATATGGCAACACATACAGACTGTTCTTTCAGGCCTGTGTAAGGACTGGAAGAAATGAGTGAATACTGGAAAAGAGGGAAGTCATGTTTCTCAGCTTTTAGAAAGTTTTTTTTGTTTGTTTTTTTATATCAATTATCATTCCTGTTTGCAACAGAACATCTCCTGCATGACTCAACTATACATTAATTAGTATGTGTGTGTGTTTGCTGAACTAAGCCCATAATTACCTTTTATTATTTACCCTGACAACAGCTTGACAGAGACAGTAGTCATTAGAAAGGAAGAAAAGACGGGAAGAAAGAAAGAAAGAAAGAAAGAAAGAAAGAAAGAAAGAAAGAAAGAAAGAAAGAAAGAAAGAAAGAAAGAAAGAAAGAAAGAAAGAAAGAAAGAAAGAAAGAAAGAAAGAAAGAAAGAAAGAAAGAAAGAAAGAAAGAACACCAGGGAGGAAAAGAGATCCAGCGACATAGATAGAGTCTCAAAAGGAGGGAAAGGGCGGAAGGACAGAACATGTGTGCTTAAAAAGTGTTTGGCCAGTGCTTGAACAAACATGAACAGCAAGAGAATGGAGTTCAACATGAAGTAAAAGAATAATCAAAATTGGGGAGAAGACAACAAAACCTTTGAATCAGAGGTGATCAATAGAGTTGAATACAGCCGAGACTTGCTTCTCAAGCTCTTGAACCGTTTAAAACAACTGGAAACATTTGGGCGCTCATGCAGTCGTTTTCATCTTATTGTTTGACTTATCAAGTAACTTTTAGGCTGCTAAGAGATCCAAACGACTGAAGCAGTTTGGTAGCTGAGTTACAACAATTTGTTTTGCAATGTAAATAGAAATTGTGGCTTTATTGTCCGCTTTGCCAGATAAACAGGTTGTTTCAGAACTTTTTCGGACATACAGGTACACAAAAAGACAGATGTCGTCAGCTTGCAAAAGAAAAAAAACTCTTCTTCGAGTTACCAGTTTGAATTCATGCCCTCAGGAAATATCTGTCATCCCAGTATTCCTAACATGAATTATCCTCAATACATGTCTTTGTGTGTGCAACAGGAACAAGATCAGATATACATTGATTCGGACAGTGCTTCTGTGGCTACAGACGATGCACACAAAAAGACAGACCAAAGTGACAAAAGGTTTTTGCTTTTGCTTTTGTTGTTGTTCGTTTTGGTCTGTTCATGTCTTCTAAATCACCAGCCTTCCTCTTGTCCCTTGTTGTAACATTTATGTCCACTGTCTTTATCTAACCCCCTTTATCTTTCTTCATTTTGTGTTCCCAGCTTGCTGGAGAAGAAAATGGCGGCACTCCCGGGCTGTTTGGTGAAGCACAAAGACCAGATTCGCCTGATTATAAACCTGGTTTTAGCAGCAGGTAAATTATCTTTGTTAGCATCAGTTAAAGTCTAACTCAGGCCCTTAAATAAGTTGGAGGTCTTTGTCTGGGGGCCTCCACATGCTAACAATGTTTACATAAGCCTGAGTATCACAGTGAAACTTATTTCTTAAATATACATCAAAGAAGATTCTTTCATAAAGTGAGATTTTGTAGGAGACAAAGTTTATCCACGCTACAATTGATTTTCTTTGTTGGGTACTTTTGAATTTGCAGCCATAAAGGAATAAATTACCAAATCTAAATATACTGAAAATCGATTGTTGAGGACCTTCGGTAAATCACTGTTTAATTTAAACTAGCTGCACTGGTGAGTGGGCCTCCATGCTCTGAGCCTAAGAGCATATTGACATGAGCAGTGAGTGTATAAAAGCAGGACATTTTTTCAAGACAATTTACACCACACTCGCTATGATTGTAATGGATATATTAAGCCATATAGCATATGTGGAATATGTGCTCTTGATGTGTGTCGAGGTACTGCCGAGACAGACGCAAAGTGATATTTCAATGCCTTTGCTGGCTCCTATACAGAAATGTTAAGAGAGCAATTAAAGGTACCGTGATACTTCATTGATCTAAAGATAATTACAAATCATAGCGCAGGCTTTAATTTAGCCAAGCTGTGACTCCCAACATCTCTCTAGTTTTGTCCTTTTTACAAACAAACATTTATGTCTGACTTTTAAAAAAAATTTGCTTTATGAGACATTGTAAATAGTTGAATTTTGTCCTGAGACTTAATCAGTACTGCGCAGCATTAACAACCTCCCTTAACTGTGGGATTGTACTGGCAAGCTTTCATAAAAATCCAACACATTGTGTCAAACACTCAATTTATGATGACTCAAAGCTTATTTTACAGGACAATGGTGATTAAAGAATGAAACTGCTCAGTTTTAAATGCGAAATGCATTCGTTAACTCCAACTAACACAGCCAATTCTTCTCAGGCTAAAGGAGAATCGGCTGTACATGAAGATCGATATAAGCTGCAATAGAAAATATGCAAAATAGTTGCATTATTTGTTAAACCTATTTCAATTCAGGGGCATACAAGTTTATAGCCGAAGACATACTGTGTCCTTTGAAGACAAGAAAACAAAAAATAAAAAAAAAGTAGCTGAGAAACGTGTTTAAAACTATAGAATTATACTTTTACTGTTCACAGGATTTCAGACCTCATGGATTTGTTTTACGAGTGACATGAAAAAGTGAATTTCCTATGGCATCAGTACAATGGAGTGATGGACAAGACATAGTCATAAGTTGTATTTGTCTTTTGAGGATGTGTCATGTTTCAGCTGGTCTCTGTAGAGCTCCAGTCTTTTTTTTTTTTTTTTTTTTTTTTATCATTAATCACAGCCACTGTGGTCAGTTTAAATGGGGGATGCAAAGCAGCAAAAAAAAAAAGAAGAAAAGATTAGATTAACTTTAACAAAGAGATGGAAGTAAAACGTTGTAGGTACTAAGAGCACTGTGGGATATAATTCACATTAAATCTAAATTTGTTTCAGGCTTCGTTGCCATGGTGATCGCGGCATGTGTTCTGAACTTCCACCGGGCTGTGGGGCTGCTGGTCATCTCCTTGGTAACCATATTCTTCCTGGTTTGGGATTGGATGATGGAACGCTATGACTACTGGGTGTGGGAGGCTCTCTCTCCAATCAGAGGCCTCCTCAGCGCAAACTAGTTTTGGATCAGATGGTGAGTTTGTCTACCCTTATTGGTGTTTTCAACATAATGACAGCGGGGGGGAAAAAATGCAACGATGCAATGTTGAGTCAGTATACTAACAATCCTAAATGTAATGTAAATAATTTGAAAGACAGCCCAGACATGTAGAGGGTTTCTCGTCTCCTGGCAACGACAAGGTCCTCAGCCTGAGGAAATTCATTGTTAGTGAAATTGGCATGAGTACTGAATTCAAACTGGGCAAGATAAAGGAAATAAGAGCAGGTAATGGCAAAGTGCGAGAAGAACTGGTGTGTGCTGCAGTGCACAGAGTAATTGCAGTAGTTCAAGAGCACTTGATGGGCATTTACCTCAGCAGAAAGGTGAAGCAGAGACACAATATAGTCTATAACAATCAGACAGAAATAGTCTATAGGACAAGAATATATCAGAAGTGGGTTAAATAAACATTTAACCAATGGGGTTAAAGATTCCCAATTTCCCTGCACCCTGGAGGAGTTTAATCTCCTCCTTTCACGTCACCACTATAGGACGCTTGGAACAAAGACTCTTGTTTAATCCAATAGCCATTAAAAGACTGAATCTGATCGCCTGCACTTTTTCTTATTGCACTTTATTTGGCTCTTTGTAGTGGAAACATTTCTTTCTTTGGCTTGATGTGCTGCAGGTTTTTTATTTGTATTATTTTTAATTTTCAAAAGTTTTATACTTTCATTCTACAAATCAATGTATATAGCTCTTTGAGTATTGATTACTGCTCTGACCTATATAGTAGTAAATGGGGTTAATGTAACTGTGAAACTGAATGGGTTCTATAATTTTATTCAAAACTTTTTACTTGGATTAACCATAGCATCCTGATAAACACAACTTTATAGACATTGATTGACTGAAAAAGAGTCTCAAAGCTGTTACTGGTAGTCATCTACAACTGCTCTTAACTGAGGGGCCAACGACAACTACAACTCTTTTCACAGCTGAAAACATTAAAAATATATATATATATATTCTAATGAAGGGGAGAATGGATCTTATTTTTGGTAATCGTGTAATTTATTTATGACATGCCTGCCCTATTTTTGCCCATATATTACACACATACAACATGTACAGAGTGTCTCTGTTCATCTCTGTGCCCTCCTCCACTTCCTTTCCTCTCTCTTCTCTCTCTTCAGGATAATATATGTGTTGGTGCTGGTGGCTGTGGTGTGCTGGCTTGCACTGGACACAGACCAGCGAGGGACCAGACAGCTTGTGTCTTTCTTTGGTTTGCTGCTTCTCATCTTCCTAATGCTGCTGTTCTCCAAACACCCATTCAAGGTAGGAGTTGCACATGCGTGCTTCTATATGCACACACAAACATGTACACACTCCAACAAATTCATTTTAGATATGTATCATACATGTGTGCTACAGTGGTCTTGGCAAACTTTGCTATGCGGGACTGGGCTACAGTTTATCTTTGGTCTGCTGATCCTTATGACAACATTCGGCTTAAGTGCGCTGAGATGGCTTGGAAACCATACAGAGGTACAAATAAACACACACTCAAACAAACATATGTTGTTTCAGTGGCTTGAAAGCTTTCTTTTACTCCACCAGCAGTACTATAAGTCTTTGTTGTCTTTGATACATTTTGGGATTTAACAGTCACTGTAATAATAAGAAATAAAAGATGGTTGGCTGTTCGAAGTAACTAGAGAGGAGCATATTATTATAATTATCTACATTTTAGTTTTTTCCTCTTTGACTTTCTGTATCATAATGATTTTTTTCCTCAGATTGGATTGATCCTACAGGTTGCCATGGGAACATCTCTGACCAAATCAATAGCTGCAGCTAGAAATATATTCTTCGGACATGTAAGTGACTGTAAACAAAAGTCACTAATAATGCCGTTTATTAATCCACTAATCACAATCAACCCAACCCATGTTTTTTTCAGACAGACTTGCCTCTCCTGATTTGTCTGTACATCAGTGAACTAACCATCTCTGAGATCCATGCCGTGATGACACGGGGTTTTGCCAGTATGTCTGGTACCATTTTGGGAGCCTTTATCTCCTTTGGGTTGAGGAAGATGTGGGAAGAGAATGAGGTTTAGTCTATATTTGAAAGAATCATTTTTAAGAAAATGCAAAACATAAAATACTTCACTCCAACTGTGTCCTAACATCATCCACTTAGTTAAAAAGAGATACTTGTCAATAAGCAAACTATGACATGAATAATCAAACTTTCCAGAAGGACAATTAGGATTTATTGTTTTCTTAACCATTCTCATGCCATATGGGAAAGCAGACCTACAATAAATTTAGTGTGTTTGTGACACATACATTTCGATAATTAATTCCCAACTTTAAGGAACAAGATATTTGTAATAGCCCAAATGATAACTAGGGTAACAATAGAGAAAAAAACAACTTTAGAAAAACAGTTCAAATACAGTCTGAAAATTTTCCATTTATGGTCAAAGAATTTGGGGTGATTGTTTGATTAGACTCTAAACTGACTTTGACAATTTATGTTACTTTGTCTCTCTCTGTTGAGGTGGAGGCATCACACTTGTTGACAGCATCATTAATGTCTGCTCCAGCCTCGCTGGCTACCGCCAAGATGTTCTGGCCTGAAACGGAAACCGCCGTTATAACGTCTAATCATGACCGGAGGATCTGACTCGATCTGATTGAAAATCTGGCAATACTGCGTCCCACCCACCGATAGCCGTAACCTGATTGCACCACAGTCCTGTCAATCAAACAAACACGACCTCCAAAACACATCTTTTTGAGACTTATTATATAATTAATGGCGGGATTATTTTCAGATGGACCGCCAGAATACTAATCTGGATGAGTGAATTAAGCGAATGCCATACAGAAAACTTGTGGAGAAATTTTAATGACTGAGCACTTTATGAGCGAAGTTGAATGGGAGTTTATTGTGCGATATAAATAAAATTCTGTTTAACTGAATTGAATTGTACTTTCTGCCCCACCATCCACCTTGGGTTCAAGACATTTGCTCATCACTCCCCAACATCTCTATGTAATCACATGTTTGGGGAGTGATGGAGTTGGAGTCTAGGTACCAAACTAACTTCATTCTACTGCTGTCATAAACATTTCAAATGTGAGTTGTCTGACTGAACTACATTAGGACAGTTATCTATCAGAAAATATCTCATAACCTGGCAGGTAAAATGAAAGGGGCTGCTACTACCAGGGATTAGTGGAGTATTAAAGGGTAAAATAATGTCGAGAAACTGAAATACGTTAGAGGTATATTGCATATTCCAATGTAATTTGACCTGAAGTCTGGTGTAAACCATCTTTTATCTGTAACATAGTCTTAGAAAAGATTTAATGTAGAAGCGGTTTTTTATATACTCAGTTCTTTATCTCCCACTACGGGCTGGCAATAACACAATTTCAAATGATCAAATTCTGGCACATTTTTTTTGAATTGGCATATTGCAGAGTGAGGAATCTTCTAAAGGCAATCTTGTAGTGTCTTTGGCTTCAACAGTTAGGCTACATATGACATAGGAAATATAGGCAAAGTGTAATTTCTTAGATGCAATTAAGTGACATTTTCTATTTCTTCATAGGTCCACTCTGAAACCATTGTAACCCACGCTTTGTGTGGATTTTCCAACGTAGCTTCCCTGGGGATGTCGATTGGAGCGCTGTGTGAGTGCCAGCTCATGAGCGGTTAGAAAAGGCTGAGCAAACAGACTATAAGCAAAGCCAAAGTCCATAATATTCTTGCTGTTGCTGTGTAAATATGTTCTTTAAATTCAGAATTGTATTGCCTAAAATGTAAAAAAGATGAAGCAGACAGTACTTATTACCATCTCTACCACACATTTGGTAGAGATGGTAATAAGTACATTAGGATGAAAAATAAATCAAATGTGTTCTGGCTGGCAGAAGTGGAAGTCCATCTATTACATTTAAGTGAGTAAAAGTGTGTAGGCTGCCTCGGGACTCTGTATTGATTACCTTGCCGCGGCCTTAAAAACCCATCAAAAATAAAGGAAACTCATATCCCCCCCGCCAAACTTCTCAAACACACAAAACATCAAGAAATTTACAAAATTTAAGGAATAATGCACAACTATTAACATTTAAAGTAACAGATTTGTGTGCTTTTGCAAATAAAAAAATGATTGAATAGAAAAAGACCTTGCATGCTAAAATAAAGCCTCCCTTGGATTATTAAAGATGTAAAAAAACAAGAAATGCAGAATAAAATTTTCCAGAAGATGGTGTTAAATAGAAAAAGATGGGAGAATTCTGGTTATTCAAATTAAGGATAATTATTTACAGATTAAATTCTTTAGAAGTCACAAGTTGAACGTTCATAAATTCCAAAGCCCCTGACACAAGGTCGATCTTGATCGTCTCCAAGTATTACACTTCAAGGTGATGGTGGAGAGTTTTGATTATAAAGCTGCAAGGACAAGAACAGGTCGACTAAAAGGTGTCATTTGATACAAAAATCCTCATTATAACAAGTCAAAAGTTACTTTTTCTTCCTTCTTGTTTTATAGACACCATCGTTGGGGCTGTCAGGGGGTTTACTGGATAACTTTTGTGCTTTTTAATGTATAATTTTTCTTTTTCCAGCCGCCATGGCACCAGATAGACGATCTGACGTCTCCAGTTGTGGCCTCAGAGCTGTGATTGCAGGCAGAATCTCCTGTTTCATGACAGCTTGTATTGCAGGCGACTACTTGCTCTTCTTTGCCTTATATTAATCCTTTATCCATACAGTGTATTTAATATTGTTAGACCTCATTTAAACTGTCGACGTCTCCATCAGTCGGATTTGATCTCGAGCCATTTTGTATCTGTTTCAGTGACTTTTATTGTGTAAACCAAAGCTCTCAGGTACTGCTGTTGCTTCAAAGGCTGCAGCTCAACTTCTGTTCATATTTTATACTGGACATACACACACTTTACAAAATGTTATAGGGAGCCACCAAAGAGATAACTGCCTTCACTGCCTTTGAATGAAATGTTACTGTGGCCTATGTTTTTTAGCTGTAATATTAATGTTGGAAATTCATTTGTTTGGCAAATATTCATCATCAAAATACTGATTACAATGAAAAGGACTCAATCAGATTATCCTTTTAACTGAGCTCTGTGACTCTTCTTAGACAAAAGGTTAGTAGTTGAGTTTGTGCCTGGAAGAAAATATGATTTATTGAAAATATTATTTATTGAGTCCATACTTTATTTTATTTTTATGTGCAAGTGAATTTATTGTTTTGTGCTGCTAAAGTTTTTAATGATTTTCAAGTGCGAGTGCATCATTAATTTCATACTAAATGTAGAATTCTCAAGTAAGATATTAATCACGACACTCAGAGCACATTTACATAAATATTTATGCCCATGTGTCATATTAGCTAACCATAAGGTGCTTGCCTGGTAAACATGTATTGTTCAGTGTATTAGTGACTGAAGTTCATGTTGACTTTGTCCATTCACCATCTTTATTTTTGGCCACGGAAATTAATTTCAGCTTTTCAACATTGCAGGATATTCCTCACAATTTAAATAGGGCCAATGTTTAAAAAAAAAAAAAAAAAAAAAAAGTTAATGTCACAAATTTTGAAGAAGCATTATTTTTAAAGCTACAGCTTTTAAATAAGACATTAGTTAGTAGACGGTTTATTGTTAATGTAAAGAATTCATCATTAGTTTCAGTAAAATAGAAATTAAGTAACTTTCTCTTTATCTATGATACAAATAGTCTTTCATAAAGAGTTAGTCAGTAACTACTTGTGAGATATTTAATAGTTAAGTGCTGATTCATTCCCTAATTTGTTATTTCGTTACTGCACAGGAGATTGTGACTTTTGTGTCAAGTGTTACATATATTAAAATGTTTAAAGACTTTTCATACATTTTGTTAAGTATGCAATAGGTATAGGGTAGTTTTATTTTTCATCAATGATATATTACAAAATATACTGGCTAGAAAGGGTTTGTATGTTTTAAGTGTAAATCACTGCAATGCATTATACATAATAAAAACAGTTTGAGTAAAGTTAAATTAAATTACATTCTAATTTTAATTTCAGTTTTTCCTTTTATAAATGTGTGTCTGTTAGGTATATTTCATGTAAATGCTGAATATCTCAATAAATATGTCACTCAAGTGCTTTGATGCATTTTTTTTTTTTTTTTTATAACATGGCTCTGTGGCTTTCCAGGTGTGTTGTACATCCCTGATCTTCAGTGCCCAGATTTCCTGAACACAGATTTCAACACCCTCAAGGTGACCAGCAGCAAACAACTGCTCAGCTGCTGCACACAACTACTGTATATGCCAGGTATGTGTATGTTTGCACCATGTTTGACCCCTGTCTGGATTCATCTTCATATTTATGCCTTAGGAACAACTGTTTCCTAAATAACCACAAGTGTTCTGCTGTGAATCGACTCAGTAGCGTTCACTCAACTTGATATCTCACTGCAGTTATAAATATATCACTAAATGCTTTTTAGGATTAATACTGCTGATGGTAGAGACAGTTTATGTGATTTAGCCTGTGTGTGTGTGTGTTTTATTTGCAGTGTGCCAGTGTATGAGCTGCGGAACGTGATGATTGGGGAGGGATTCAGTCAGAGCAGCCTGTGAGGCTGCTGTACACTCACGCCCCCAGAACATTTCAACTGCAGCACAGTGCTGTGATTTACTGTGAACAAAAATACACACCTCAAAGCTACAACCTGCTTTTTTACAAGTAACATACATTTAATTTTTTTTTTTTTTTTTTTTCTAATAAAGGTGTCCTACACTGACTTTGTCATGTCACATTAATGGAAAGAATGTGTTTTTGCATGTATGTACTAACTATTCTCTACATTTACTATAGTATATAAAACAATTTAAATCACCTTTTGCAGTTGCAACATTCAACATTGTACACACTGTATATCAGTAATTATATTCCAATAATATCAAATGTATTCAAGGAGTACTTATAATTTTGATACTAATACTTTGTAGTTTCTTGGGCCACTAGATGTCACTGGTGTCTTTTTGTTCCCATTCAGTCCATTCATGTTGGATTCATCAGACCAATCAGGCACACTGGTTTGACTGGCAGACCTATTGTCCAAGAAACTGTCTCATTAATACTGACAGAAGTGACAGACTGCCCAACGAACAAAGAAGAGGGTATAGCTACTGTGCACTGTCACCATCTGCATGTGTGAGACGAACATGCAGTCACAGAGACGGCAAATGACTCATTAAATCCAGCACAAGCAAAAGGTCAGATGGCTCCCTTCTCGGTGGGCAGGAGGTGTGTTCACGTGTGAATTTCGCACACCCACAGAGAGGGAACATTCAACTCAGCCATCAGACACTGACACATAGGGCATTTTTAGGTTCCTCGTTACCATATGTCCCATATTAAAAAAAAAATTAAAATATGCCTATTTTTACGTTCATGGTTGTCAGCAGTGTCAAGAAAAATAAAGTGCTTGAAGCATGGAACTGTTAAATCAAGAGGGAACAGCAATGTTGAGGAGTTGGGATGGTTTAAGTGTCTCTAAAAGAACAAGAGATTGAAACTTGATTGTTTTTTTGTTTTTTTTTATCAAAGTTGTTGTCCAATCTACATTTTTTTAGAAGATAAGCCACAAATAGTTTGAACTTTATTCTCAATGGCTAACATAAAAATAATCTGAAGGACGGGACAGTGTTAACGTTATAACAAAATAAGAACTACAAAAGAAAAGTATACATTCAAGAAGACAGCATTTGGAAATATGCCTTTGATAATAAGCATTTTCGCTTGCACGTCATGCTTAATGAAGGTGGACTGTTCACTGAAAGGAACTAGTGAACAATGTGATTTGTGTTCAAATGACAGGTAATAAATAAGCTGGGTGGCCAATTCTGACACATGTACACTGAGTTTTTTTTTTTTAATGTGCATTATATTTTTCCAACAACCAAATAAAAAATAAGAATGTATTAAAAATTCTAATTGACATTTGAGGCCAGTTTAGTTGAGCTGAATGTGCCGAGCCATTAGGAAAACAGAAAAAAAAACGACATCCGCACGAATGTTTCATTCTTGACAAAAATATCTTACATGACATTCAATAAATCTGTAAATCTGTGAATGACCTGTGTGAAATGTACTGTTTGTATACAGTATGTACACATTAAGTATATATTTTTTTGTTTTGTTCCTCTGTCTTCTAGTGTTTTGATTATTGTTAAATTGCGAATATTTGCAAATCTAATAATGAAAAGTTTAATTAAAACGTTTTTGATAACACCATTACAACCTGCATTATGCTGCAAGTTAACTAATACTGGTGGGAACGAGGAGGTAACAGATGTTCATTTTACAATATCAGAGGAAAACAAATAAGTGAATCTTAAGTAATTTTGCAATACTGCATACCTACAGGAGTGGAAAAATACACTATTTACACTGTTGGTTGCTACAGCAGCTCAAAGGTGATTCAACAATAAATGGTGGATAGAAAAAGTAAAAAATCACAGAGATGTAGATGAATAAAAAAGAAGAAGAAGGAGTATTAGGAGGTTGAGGCTGGTGGGTATTGGATTGTCATGTAGCACCACTCCAGCAGGAGAGGGGGATGAAGAGGAGGAGAGAGAAACTGAATAATGGAGATGAAGTCGTCATCCCCAAGCACTCCACAGAGCACACAAATTAAGAGGGAGGGAGGGATAAAGCAAGCATATGGAAGTGGATTGAGGAATTGCTGAAACCAGATTAATTGAAACTGGAGTTTGGTGGGATTCATAGAGGCTCTTAGGAGGATGATTAGAAAAGACAGAGATGGTAAGAGCATGGAAAAAGGATCAGAGGGGGAGTGACAATCAGTGAAGGTGAAGATTATTGGTACGTTTTTAGTTTGGACTGACTGACAGAAATAAGATGTGATGGAAAGAAAAACAGACATGCAGCTAGAGAGACAGATAAATTGATAGATAATCATTTTATTGACAATCTGATCAAGCTACACAAACATTTGTGTGACCATTGTGCCTAATCACTGTTCTCCGTGATATGCTCTCTGTTTAACAAACCTTAATTGATGCTTTAATTGCTCGTTGACATGTAATTAGATGGACGTGTCCTGGCGCAGAGCGAGAAATTAAACAGGAGAATCCCTGCCCGAATGTGTGCAGGCGAACAGACGCTCCATTAATTGGGGTAGATAGTGAAGAGACATGTTTCTCATCAGAATATTACACACAAAACGAATGATCCTGTTCGTCAGATTAACATAATCTAAACAATAACACACTCAGAGGTTACAATATATTTCAGAGGTATGTGGTTTTAATCAGATAAATAGACAAAACCTTTGGCATGGGATAATCTTGCAGTGTTGCAATTTGTCCTTTTCTTGTATTTTTTTTTAAAATTAATTATTCTCATTGTCTGTGTATAAAAACAATCACTAAAACATGAAACAGCGCCAGAAACAGCATAATAAACATATAACAAAGTATTTGTGTGTGTGATTCTTTTAAGAGATCTAAATTCAGCATAATGCATTTCTAAAATTGTGCTCGGTAAAGTATAAAGCTCAATACATACCTGTACTGAAAATAGACAGCAACTACATAAGTGTGAAAATCGGTGATGTTTAGCCAAATAAGCTGTGATGGTTTATTCGTTTTCCGTGTATACTCAGTATTTAGTACACAAAGAACAAAATGTTACATCAAACAGTGAACATAAAATGTTAAACACGCTGCAGTATATTAGAAGTATTTTGCTTTTAATTTTATAAAATGAACAAATTTGGTCAACAGTTCATCTTTGTGTAATGTGATTCATCACCTTCAGAAATCCATGTAGAAATCACTGTAGTCTCTGCACCTGCACATGACATACAACTCTTTTCTTCAGTGGTTTCTCCATCTGTTTTTTTCATAGGCTGCATAAATAATTTAACTGAAAAAAAAAAAAATCAAAGCAACTCTATATTAAAACAGCCTTTTGTTTTGAATTTCCTTCACTGAACTGATACTTTTTTTTTACAGACTAATGAATTCAATCAGATCCTTTCTTACGTAAAAGTACTTATAGCACAATGTAATCAAAATTAAAAGCCTTGCATTGAAAATGCTACCTACATAAAAGAATATCATCAAGAAAATGTACACATAAAAATCTCAAATTTGATGTAAGCATCTAAATTAAATATGCTTGATAAGGATGATTTGCCCTAGTGAGTGTTGTATCATTAGCTGAGGTGGAAATAATTACTATTTTGTAAAGGGCAGCAATTCATTTCCTTAATGTATTCATCTGTTGGTAATATTTTTGATTAATTAATACATTTTTAAGGCTGCCCCATAGTTGACTAATAGTCCTTGGTTCAAGCCAACACTCGATTAGTCACCACACATTTATGATGTAAATTTCACTATTTTGAAATATGTTCTTGTGGTATCAGAAAACTGTTTAAGTTCCAGGGCTGACAAAAAAAAAAAAACGAACTAACCTTGTTCACCACTGTGCTACATTACAGAAAAATACAAAACTGTAAAAATTTGCTTTTAAAATACAACTTTTACAAGCACATGCACAAACCAGGCTGCCTGTTAACAACAATGCGAACGGCAAAAGCAGTAATGATTCTGAATGTGTCAGATCAACCAGAATTTTTTTTTTTTTAATTAATTTCAGCATAGTATATTGTATCTGAGCCTGATACCGTCTGTCTCTATCGGCTACTAACAGAATATTGACAGCTTGGGCCTGAGTGGACCTGCATCCTTTTGTGTGTGTGTGTGTGTGTGTGTGTGTGTGTGTGTGTGTGTGTGTGTGTGTGTGTGTGTGTGTGTGTGTGTGTGTGTGTGTGTGTGTGTGTGTGTGTGTGTGTGTGTGTGTGTGTGTGTGTGTGTGTGTGTGTGTGTGTGTGTGTGTGTGTGTTTTAGAGAGTGACAGAGAGAGGAAGAAAAGGCGGAAGGTGCACACAGCTCAGAAAGCCGATAACACAAAACGAATTGCACTCCATGTGTTACTTTTCCAGATCAGTGGTTTCTAAGCGTGGTTCTGTCTTTACTCTGACCTGGCTCGTAGCTAGTGAGCAGCCGTACTGTCCACGCCAACCCGGCAGTGATGAGAAAAGGCAGAGACACCGTTGTAATGTGGCATGAACTGGGCCTTTATTTCCTTGTCTGGGTGCTCAACACTTGGATAATGGTTGTACTGAAACTTAAGCTTATCTGGACACTTTATGGCTGATCAAAATAACTTCACAGTGCGGCCATATGTGCTGCTAATGTTACTTCTAATTTGCAACAGTCACAAGACTCCACGTCCTAAGGGAAGGGTCAACCGCCAGCAATTGTTTCTGTAATTTATTTGTCTCTGACAAGGCGCAACTCCCAAGTTGGAGGTTTTTTATTTCTATATACAGTATAACGAAATAAATAATGAAAATGTGGCATGCGGCAAACTGTTTGACGCTTTTTCCAGTCTTTGGTTGTTGCTACGCTAGCACTCTGCTGGTTGTAGATTTACTGTAGAGATGTGAAAGTGGCATCAATCTTTTTTTTATCAAAGAAACCAAACAAACTTTTCCCAAAACCTATCCCTATAAGTGCTGCGCAGTAACTGTGTTAGAATAATCTGATAAAGAACAGGCTAAAACACGTTATGTAATGACAATCTGTAAGAAGCATATTCTGGTAAAACATATGGCCCCATGTCGACCATGTGTCTGATTCTGCACATGGTTCTTGGATGGCTGTTACAATTACTTTGGCATGAAGTTTTAATGTCTGATCATCTTTTCCAGAAGTTAAAAATGGTTCCCATCTAACCCTTTAGATCAAGTTGCATTCAGGAGTCACGAGTGTTTCTTGTTTGCCATTTGTTCTGAGAAATGTTGCATCACTTCATAGCCGCTCTCCCCTTCAGCAACACATATTGGAAACAGGTTCTAGGAAAAACCTCTGCCGAGCGACTGTGTTAAGACTAAATGTGTGTTTAGCTGCATGTGCCCTTCATCCCATGTGCTTTCACTCCTGCTGGGAGAGCTCCCACAGACACACAAGCATACGCAAGTCTGCTGACCAACGCACACGCTCATTCACTTTCAGTCACACACACACACACACACACACACACGCGCGCGCGCGCGCACACACACACACGCACACACGCTGCAGGTGGGTGGTCTGACTGGGTCTGAGATGGACACATGCTGGGATCAGAGCGGCAGTGTGTGATTCACATTTCTCCTCTTTCTCTCTGTCTGTCTTTCCTTCAATCTCTCGCTTCCTTCTTTCTCTTATCACTGACACCCCACTCCCACCTCTTCCCACCTTTTCCCACTCTGTTTACCCCCCAGTCTCTTTGTAAATCTGAGTGTTTCAAATGTATTCTGCACACAAACTCATCAACGAACTGTTCCTAAACCTATAAAGGCAATTAAACAGTTGTGATTGAAATCTGGTGAGTTTTGCACTCTTCCTCTCTCTGAAAGAATCATGTGTTTTCTGTCTTGATCCTACACTCTCCTCTTTCCTTCTGTCCTTTTTTCATGTTGCTCGCTGGGTACCAAACTCCTCATTACTCTAATTTAGAGAACGCCGCTCCCCAAATGGGCTCAGGGGCCCGAATAATATCAAGTGCTGTTTAATTCTTTAATTCTATTCAAGCTTTACATTTGTTCCATCCCTCCACCGGCTCCTCTGTCCATCTTTCCATCAATTCAGATCCCATTTAGTGTCCCTCCAAAAGCAGCAACTAAAAGATGGCTCCAACCTTTTTTTTTAAGTGGAGAAGGGGAAAGATGTGAGTTTTAAAAGCATATCAAAGCATCACATCTAGTCTCTATTTCATGCCGCCCGTTGTTCTAGGCATCCCACAAGTGTTTACATGTTGTTGCTGCTGCTCGTGCTCCACTGAATGTGTACTTATTTAACCCTATCGTTTGCCGAAATAGACAAATCTCCATGGTGACCGAAGCAACAGAGAGCAGGGGAGAGCTCTTGAGGATGCATTAGGACCTTCTTGCGATGAAGGGATGTATCTTCGCTGTAAGCTAAACTGTGCAGCAGGCCTGTTTCAAGGGCCTAACCAGGCTTCATTGTCTCTGCCTGAAATTTTTGTTCACTCGCTGTGCATCTAAATATGCACTTATATAAATCTGAATGACCACGTCATGACTATTCATATAGAAATTTACATATAGTTCTGTAAAAATTTAATTTGGTGAACTATAAAGCTACTTTGAAAGATAAGATTTAAATATTTGGTACAAATTTTAAAATACGTTAATTATATAAAAATAAAGAGTAGGTCCTATATAACTCTAAATCAAAGGCTATAGGTCTGTAGCAGACAATGATGAGTTAGCCGACTTCAGAAAATAAAGAAGTGAATATCAGAAAATCATTACATATACAGTTAATGTACATAACTACTTATGATACTGAAAGGCCACTCACAATGCGCAGACCACCAAGGCCACCAACCACTCTTCTATGATATGCATATTTGAACCCGCAACCACTACATATGTCTAAATGTATTTACAAACCTTATTAGAATCAGTTCCAGTCCTCTCTTATGAAATCATGGTCCCCAAGTGCTCATATGTGTTCCACATGATTACTGGTACCCATGAATATGGATTATGATATTGAGTCATTGTATTTGTAGATGTTTAGTCACTTCTGCACTTTACTACCAACTGCTAAATTTTTCAATCCAATTCAATTAATTTTTATTTATTTAGTGACAAATCTCACAAGTAATCTCAGCATGTTTTATACGTGAAGAAAGGCTTGTGTGTAACATACGCACACACAACCCTTTCCACACTGTCTCAATTAAAACATGGTACAATTAGGACTACTTCTCTTTGGCTACTCTTGCTTCCCCACAAACCCTCACCCTCTCCACATCGACTCTCTGCAAACACCTCTCCCTCAGCTTCTTCTCAGCTTTGTCCACGCTCTCTGTCCATCCTTATTATATCTCCTTAAAATGTCTTCCCTCCTCATTCTCCTCTATGCTGCCTCCAAGCTCATCAAATTAGATTTCAAAGTGAGAGGCATCTCAGTTTTCTTTAGTAACAGTTGATTGAATTGAAAAGGTAGAAAGCAAAAGGCTTCAACATGAGATTGAGAACAACGTGAGAATGGGGGAGGTTATTATAAGAGGCTGCATATAGAGACAACAAAGTTACATCTGTTTCAAACAGCTAATTGTACATTTTCAGAACCAAAAGATGGAATTTATGAGATGCATGCTGTTTCACGTTTGTTTTGACAAACTGAGACTGAACACTCATATCTGGAGAAAATTTCTTACCAACCACCAAACAGAAGCAATTACCCTCAAACTTGCATCCTCCTCTTAGTTGGAAACAAAAGCAGAAAAATCAAACCTAATGATTACTACTAATGTTACAATTAAATAGATTATCCACTAGATGCAAGACTAGGAAAGAAAAACTGAGTGAAAACACAATTATGAAGCATTGGCGTCAATAGGAAAACAAATAGGGAAAGACATTTGCAAGGGTGTGATAATGCATTCTAATCAGCAACAGCTTAACAGCCAGCTGTACCATTTCTGATCAGGTCAATTAATAAGACTTGATAATGTCCCCATAGACATCCAAGACTTGTTTCTCATGTATGTGGATGTGCATAAATGAATTACAAATTTGTATTGTTTGTATAATTTTGCCTCTGCGGGCAACATCACCCTGCTCTTCCCTACATGTGATAGCTTATTTAGCTTTACTGTACGTGTGTGTGTGTGTGTGTGTGTGTGTGTGTGTGTGTGTGTGTGTGTGTGTGTGTGTGTGTGTGTGTGTGTGTGTGTGTGTGTGTGTGTGTGTGTGTGTGTGTGTGTGTGTGTGTGTGTGTGTGTGTGTGTGTGTGTGTGGGTGGGTGGGTGGGTGTGGGTGTGCGAAAGAGAGAAAGAGAGGTAAAACTTGAATTAAAGTTAATCAGAGGGTCTATGAGCTAGTTAGATTTTATTTTTGTAGTTGTATTTTGTCAGATAAGTGGGTGGGAGATACATATAAATATACATATATACATACACACACATATACTGTATATATACTATATGTATACATATACATATACATACACACACTACTAAGCTGTCTACTAAGGTTTTCTTAGGGACATTTTTATTTATAAAACCAAATCAAAGGTCTGAGAACCTGAGAAGTGTTGTAAACTTAGACTGTGAAGCTCCTTGAAAATAAAGAATTGTGAAGAATCAATAGTCACATAATTGTTCAGTAGTTATGTTGCTATTGTGACTAAGAATTCTCTACAGGTCGACCAGCTTGTCTTCTAATTGGTGACTTTATAGTGGAAAAGCAACACTACAACTTTTAATACCACTCCAAGCCTTAGCACGTTAATATATATAAATAAATAAAAAACTACCACAGCAGATTAGGGTCTTGTGCGAATGTCAACTGTTTCTTGTGTGAATAATAAAGAATAAAAAAAGGCTTTAACACAAGTTTAGCATTTTGACTCATTCATGTAATTTGCTTGAGAGCAATAGCTGAGAAACGAGTAAGAAGATCCAAACATTCATCATCCGTCCATCTATACATACATGTATACATATGCAGAATAGATTCATTGGTTTAGAGTTTTATATTTTTCCAGCACTTACAGCACACGTTAGAACAACCAATGTAATTTTATAAATGCTATATTGTATATTGGTGCCAAGCTTCATGAAAGTTGTTCATTTGCTTCCCCCAATACGACCCTGAAGGAACTGACAAGGTATACGTAGGGCATAACATGAGAGAAATAAGAGAAGAACTAATCATCTCCAAATGTATGAGGACAGTTATTTTTAGATGATTGATTGTGATGTTCCCGAAACTGCTGGATATAAATCACCCTCTCCCTACACAGATAATAATGTGCGGAAGTGGAACATTTTCAATCATATAAAACGTAACAATAAAATAAAGTAGTTTGGTGAGAGTTGTGAAAATCTACTACGGTGAGCTTTCCATTGTGGTGTAGTGAGGTGGAAAAACATAATGAACTGTTTCTATAACATTGCTGGTCAATGAAAATTGCCTAAAATGCAGAGAACATCCGTTTTAATAGACTAACAGCAAAACCTAAGAGAAAGACAGTAAAAGAACAAGAACAGAAGCTGCAAAAGAAGAAAGAAAAGGGAGTGACTTGAGAAAGAGACCATGGAGGATGAAGAGGAGATAAAAACACAGAATAAGACCACCATAAGAGGAGTAAAGGCAACTGGAGGTTCATTCCTGTATCCCAATCACCACAGCAACAACACAGGCAGTAGGCCTGAAACTTCGGTAGTGAGGATTTTTGGGCTGGTCTGTTTTTATTCAGAAGGCTGTTTTACGGTTAAGACTTGATTTTAGTGTTGAGACTGAGATATTTTTTTTTACGGCATTTTTATTTGCAGTGGCTAAGGTTAGAGTAAAGGGCAAGAGAAGGCAAAATGACACTGAGCATCAACTTAAAGATGCTCAGTGTCAGTACGAAGTGTGTGTGCATTTCATGGGGCCATACCTGCTTACACATTACAATGTTTCAATGACTGTTTTTAATGTTTGAGTCATTGTTCTTAATTGTTTTTAAATGTCCTTTTCTTTTGCCTTATGTTTTGATTATTTTAATGGTTTTATGTGAAGCACTTTGAATTGCCTTGTTGTTGAAATGTGCTATACAAATAAACTTGCCTTGCCTTGCTACAGTCAAATTTTTTCTGGATGAATCAAGTTCCCAGTAGGTACATTTCAGAGTGAAGTCTTGGTTTGAGGTTTGAGTAAGGGTAGGTCTTCAAGGAATGAATGTGTACATGTTTTTTATACCCCAATGTGGAAAAAATGTGTAATACACACCAACCCATGGGACATGTGTCACTGCAGGGACCAAAATTGAGGTCCCCAGGGGTTCAGCCTGCTTTTTAGAGGGCTAACCCTAAATCTAAAACTTGGTTTTAAGGTTAGGATTAGAATCAGGGGAAGGGTTAAGGTTAAGCAGTTGTGATAGTTAAGGTTAGGGAAAGGGGCTTAGGAATGCATTACGTCGATGGAAAATCCTTCAGGGCATAGTGAAACAAACATCACACTGACAAGAGGTCTGTCACCCAAACATTGCTTCTCTATCAATCCTGTCTTTGCTGTCAGGCGTGGGCTACAACAATAACATTTTCTATTCTCTTTTTTCTGCATAGAAGCTCCTTATTAAGTATTTTATCCTTCTGTCTCTCTGTAACCTACATTCCTCCTAATCTCCCCTGGAGGATCTCATTTCCCCTTATTTCCTTCTTGTCCGAGCAGTTTCCTGACAGTGACCTTTCATTTCATATCCTGCCTCATGAATTAAAGCCATTAACTCTGCCAATAAACACACACACACACACACACACACACACACACACACACACACACACACACACACACACACACACACACACACACACACACACACACACACACACAAAGACATGCACAAACAAGTGTACATACCCTAATAACATGTATAACTGGAATGCCTTCACCTAAAAATTTGGCCAGATCACAAGAAGATTGTCTGCCATAATCTTCTTTATGAATAAATCATAAACAGGAATTCAGTGGCAACATGCGAACCCCAAACAGCTGGCTGACAACTGACTCATTCTTCTGAGTGCCACTAAGTTCAAAGAGCCGCATTGACCTAAACAGAACATACGCCTGATGCACTGGCTGTCATTCTCCATCCTCTGTAGTCTTTTCCAGTCCGTGTATTTTCTTAATATTAACTAGGGGTACAGAACAAGGCTTTATGATGTTCAAGAGGTGTAAGGGCACAGCAAAAGCACTCTGCACAGCTTGTCAAATTA
Source organism: Brachyistius frenatus (assembly GCF_029030835.1). Taxonomy (NCBI): domain Eukaryota; kingdom Metazoa; phylum Chordata; class Actinopteri; family Embiotocidae; genus Brachyistius; species Brachyistius frenatus. The sequence goes on from NW_027210629.1 coordinate 1,305,540, forward strand.
CCTGCCTAATGGCCAGCTTGTCAGGCTGACTTGTCTCCGTGGAGAAAGAAAGGACAAGTGGGGGGAGCGAACAATTCTCTTTCTTGTCACAGCAGAACCATTCATCCATCTCTTTATGTGGTACCAATGCTTTCTGTTAAGTCCTGCCTCTCAAGTACATCCTGCCCATATTCAAATGGTAGTAATGACTTGGTATGAGAGCTTAATGGAGAAAGGGGCCAGCTGCATTGTTGGCCTGTCAGTCATTTGTCTTCACTCTTTCAGACTTGCCTCTTTTGGGGTGTGTAGATAAACGGACCCAAATGCAGACACACAGAAAAGTCTCTTTGGAACCAGGTATTTATTTGTCTTAGGCAGTGAGAGCAAACAGGAAAACACACCAAAAGTCTGAGTCCACAGAGCGGGAACCCGGCGTTGATCTGCCACCCTTTTATTTTTCTCTGGTAGGGCGGCACAAGTCTCTCTCCACACCCGCCTACAATGGCGGGCATGGATCTGGACCGAAGGAACTACCACTTCGACCTCCTGACTGGGGAACAGGGGAGGTTGATAGCCCAGGGAGGCCTCAAAGGGGGATAGTCCGGTGGTAGTGGAGGCGTGCGAATTGTGGGCATACTCCACCCACGGGAGGTGACGGCTCCAGGATGCGGGGTTGGTGGTGGTCACACAACGAAGGATGGCCTCCAGCTCGTGGTTCAGCCTCTCTGTTTGTCCATTTGTCTGGGGGTGGAACCCCGAGGAGAGGCTGGCCGTGGCTCCGATGGTCCGACAAAAAGCCTTCCAGACCTGGGAGGCGAATTGCGGACCCTTGTCCGAGACAATGTCCGTGGGGACGCAGTGGAGCCGCAGGACGTGCTGGGTCAGCAGGTCAGCAGTCTCCCGGGCTGACGGGAGCTTGGTGAGAGGGATAAAGTGTGCTGCCTTGGAAAAACGGTCAACAATAGTTAAAATGACCGTGTTGTTGTCAGATGGGGTAAAACCAGTAACGAAGTCCAGGGCGATATGGGACCATGGGCGTTGGGGAATGGGCAGAGGTCATAGTAACCCCACAGGGGGTCGGTGCGAGGCCTTGGTCCGGGCGCACGTGGTGCAGGCCTGTATATAAGCCCGGGAGTCCTCCTCGAGGTTCTTATAATCCGTGAGGACCACAAAAGGATGCACTGATCCATCCAGCCAGTGCCTCCACTCCTCCAATGCTAACTTCACGGCTAGCAGTTCGCGGTCTCCCACGTCGTAGTTCCGCTGGGCCGGGGAGAGCCTTCGGGAGAAGAAGGCACAGGGACGGAGCTTCGAGTCGGGGCCCGAACGCTGGGACAGCACTGCCCCGACTCCAGTATCCGAGGCGTCCACCTCGACAACAAACTGAAGACTCTCGCCGGGATGTACCAGGATGGGTGCCGAGGCGAATCGCTCCTTAAGGGCCAGAAAAGCCCGATTGGCCTCAGGAGTCCAAGTAAAATCCACCTTGGTGGAGGTGAGATGAGTCAAAGGAAGAGCCGTCTGACTGTAGTCCCGGATGAACCGCCTGTAGAAATTGGCGAACCCCAGGAACTGCTGAAGCTTCTTACAGGAGGAGGGTATTCGGTCACTGCTCTGATCTTCTCTGGGTCCTTTCTGACCTGGCCCTCCTCAATGAAAAACCTCAGAAACTGGACAGACGGGACGTGGAACTCGCATTTCTCCGCCTTGACAAACAGCCGATTCTCCAGGAGCCGCTGGAGAACTTGACGAACGTGGTGACAGTGCTCCTGGGGGGTGGTCGAGTATATGAGAATGTCATCCAAGTAGATAAACACAAACTGGTTTAGGAAATCTCTGAGGACATCATTGACTAGGGCCTAGAAGACGGCAGGGTCATTAGTCAGGCCGAAGGGCATGACCAGATACTCGAAATGTCCGAGGGGAGTGTTAAACGCCGTCTTCCTTTCGTCTCCCTCTCGGATTCGTACCAGGTGGTAGGCATTACGGAGGTCCAACTTGGTGAAGATGGTTGCCCCCGCGAGAGACTCAAAAACAGAATTAATCAGGGGGAGAGGATATTTATTCTCGGTTGTGATCTGGTTTACACCCCGGTAATCGATGCAAGGGCACAGGGTCTTGTCTTTCTTGGCCACAAAAAAGAAGCCTGCTCCTAGTGGTGAGGAGGAGGGACAGACGATGCCAGCGGCGAGAGAGTCAGCTGATTGGCAGGATCGACTGTGTGACGTCCGCGACTCTACACAGGATGGCCAAACCTTCGACAGCCGATCTCCGAGGAACGAACTGGAAGGTTTCTTCGTACAGGTGATACCCATGGCTCGACACTGGACGGAAAGGCAGGGTCGACTGTGTGACGCTCGAAACTCGACACAGGATTGCCAAGATTGCAGCAGATGATCTCAGAGGAACGATCTGTAATCTTCTTCGTTCTGGTGAACGGCAGATAGGCAGGAAACAAAACGGGAGTCAGAACCGGAAACTCTCAATGATGAGCCAGATGGACTTACGGGACGTGCTACCACGCAGGTAAACGGACGGACTGACGACGAACAGACGGGAGACCGGGTTATTTGTATCCAGCTGGAGGTGATTAGTGGAATGCGATCCAGCTCGATCTACTGAGGTGGGCGTGGCAGATGACCGAACTCAGAGGAGGGTACTGCAGGAGAGACAAAAACAAACAGAAGCACATGGCAGACAATAACAAACAGACATGGCACAGGAGGAGAGGTGATCAGGGGTAAAACAGTGGAAAACACACTAGGATCAGACATGAATCCTAACAGCCTCTTTAATAGAATTTCCCATTAAGTTGAGTTAATCATCATTCATTAGTCATCAGTACAAGGTCAAAGACCAGATTAATTAATTGTTCCTCCTTAATTTTAAGATTACATCTTCAAAATCACTGCAAATATCTTTTTAATCATTTGCTGGAAGACATGTAGAAATTTCGTGGAATCATCTCATCTTTTCTCATTAACTTAACATAAATACATATTGTAATAATTAACATCAAGTAAAAAATGTTAGATTTTATTCTAAGACCACTACAAAACACTACAAAAGTTTGTCTGACTTTGAATGAATATTGAATGAATCTAAAGAAACAACATCAGTCGATAACAAGACTTCCCAGCATGCATTTTCTTCAGATTTAAAACTCTCCAAAGATCAGAGACAGACTGCAAAATTAAATCAGCCCTGGAGTTTGACCCATCAAATAACTATATATAACTATAATTACAACTATTACATTTAGAGGCATTGCCTTTCAGGGTTTTCCAGTATATTGTTGGTTGTTTTTTTTAACAGTTTTTGACAAGTTTATTCTCACCTCTTTTTTTTTTTTTTTTACATTGTCTACATTTTAAACTTGGAGCTTTATCTAAATACCACCATGCCATAAAAGTATCACACAATAGCAATAGAGACTAAAAGGACAAACAAAATAACAATAGGGCTTTCGCACAATCGGTGCTCGGGCCCTAATGATGACCACTAATTTATTTAGGTTGTGGTTTTGAAAACAAATGCTGTTACATGTAACAACTGATCAATTGTTAATTCAATCATGATTTAAGATGAACTTGTTTTGTCAAGTTCACTTAACTGAGCCGGTTAAATTTTCGGAACTTATTAAATGGCTTTGAACTAAAATATTCACATTACTTTAGTGAGCTCACATTTTTAAGGCACCATTATAACTGTGTTTCACAATGTTTCTAATGGTTTTATTGCTGGAATTATTGCTGGGAGAAAACAATGTGTTCAGCAATTGTTCAACATTGCAGAAAATATTCTGAACAATGTTTTATGTTTTCTACATGTTTAAATGTTACTTATCTTGGAAGCCTTAGACATTAACCCATTGCAAAAGCGAGCTATCTATTACAGGTAATTCATGCAGTTCTTTGTGAAAACCTATCAGGCAGTTACAATGTTTAGAGTTTTTATAGGCTCCATCTGACCTGCACTAAATGTTAGAAATTACTTGTTTCATCTTCTGTTTTCAAGACTATATTACAATTGTCTCAACACATTTTTCAGCAGTATTCTCAGGACAAAATTCCTCCTTTCTTTCAATTGTCCCCCCACTATAGCTCAACAATCAACCCCTTCTTTGAGGGAATTTAATAGCACAAATCAGAGCTCAAGCCTCATATTGGCTGCAGATAAACTTTACTAATATATTTTTGGGCATTAGGCCAGTATGAGGAACTAATAAATCAAAAACAGTAAGAAAATGCATGTTTATAATTTTAAGACAAATTTGAGAACTAGCCCTGTGACAGGCAAACGTAACAGCAATATGTTTTGACCCTGCACAGCATGGCAGTGCGAACATGTTTCAAGTGGAGAGTACTGTATGACACAACATGTGTGAATCTTAAAAAGGTACTGCATGATAACACCAGGTGAATATGTGTTGTGACTCTTCCTGCTAAAACTGTTACGTCAACAGGAAAAATGCCAGAGAAGAATACATCAAACCTGCGTATTTAAAAAAATCATACAGAGTGTGGAGAAGCAACAAGTCAGGACTGTACTTCCATTTTTCTTAACAGTAATATTAAAAGGCATATTAGCCTTCAGACCACAGAAAATCAGCCAGTACAAAATGCTACATTCTGTACGTTTAAATATAAAGTCATATAAAGTCGCTTTAAATATATATATTTAAAAAAAAATGAAAGGATCTGTATGCTGGACAATACACACGAGTATAAAGGTTGTCACAAAATGGAGGCACACACACACACACACACACACACACACACACACACACACACACACACACACACACACACACACACACACACACACACACACACCAGAGGCTGTGCACTGGCTCTTAGGAAAGCCAGATTTACAAGACAAACATGATAAATATAGAGGATAAAACAGCTATCAACAACACTGTTATTTACTCGCAAAAGAGTTGGTCATTAACAAGCATGCACAAAGTATACGAAAACATTATACAACAACAGCTATGCACTGGCTGTTATCAAAGCTATGATGATAAGAGCATCAACCAACATAATTTGTATTCACAGGCTAATTCTTAAACTAACAGCTAATAGTAAGCAAGTGAGCATTTAGGACTACTGCACTTGTCTTACCTGGCCAGTGATGCCATCTCTTATCCAGCTTCGTAAACAGTTAGCTCCCCAGCTTTGTTACTGAGAACAGTGAGCAGAGGTATTTGTACAACATCATGTGAACTACGGGTTCACAATTACAATCCACAGGGTTTTTGCTCATTTTGATGGCTTCAAAAACAAATCCAAAAGTCGCTAGGACCTTTTCGTGAGCCGTTTCCTGTTTGTGGGCACATTCCTCCAGTCCTTTGACCCAGAGTCATTTGACCTGCCTCTCTGACCTTAAAAGTCATTTCCGGCCGATTTTAGAGTTTGGTACCAAAGATGTACTATTAATCATCTTATGAAATGGAAATATCTATGGAATATTAATATAGACAACAAAAAATAAATCAGCTTTATTCTTTTTTTTTTTTTTTTTTTTAATCTTTATCTGTAGCTGTGGACATTCATATCCTCTCCCATTTGCCAGGGGGTGCTGCAGCACCCTGAACACCCCTACTTCTTACTTCACTAAAACTAGGAGGAAAGGAATAGTACTTTTTGACAGTTTAAATCACTTGCTGCTTTGCAGATTCAGATTAGTAACACTAAATATAATCTACAATTGAATTATAATATATTAGAATTGATTAACCTACCGATCAGTAAGTAAATGAAGTTACAAAAGCTCCACCTTTACCAGCTGCAACATTATAATGATGCCCACACAATAAGGCATCAATTATTATAATCCATTCAAAATTTAGAATTCTTCATAATGGTATACCTTTGGTCATATACTGATGGCAATTAATAGGGGATTTTACTTGAGTGAAATTTTTGATTGTGGGCTTGGACTTTTAATTGCAACAGAGTATTTCTACACTTGTCCTTTTACTTTTAGCTCAGTAAAAGATGGGAGTTTTCCCTTTACCACTGAAGATTCATCATTGGGTAAGTTATCATTATGTGTGTATGATTTGTATTTATTTTTCCTCTGATATTATATTTAGTACGTGTGCATGATAAGGCTGTAGGCTTACTTACTTTTTAACTATGTATGTATTTCTGATAATATTAGAAAATGCATTACAGATTTCTAAATAATAATGATCAATGTAATAATACGTAAATAATAGTACATCTACAGGGACACCTTGCCTTGTGATGAGTATAACCCATTACTTTTCATTACATACGACTACATACGATTTTTTTTTTTAACTGTACAATACTCATGTCATAAAAAACTTTTAACAGTGAAGCTAAAACCACTGAAAACTTTTCCGTGAGCACCAAAATGGTCCTTGCTTCATTCCTTTTCAAACCACACTAATCATCCCCTCCATCCATCCAGATGAGGCAAAACAAAGTAGAAGGGTACGTTATTGTTTCCCAAGTCCAATTTCCTCATAATTTTCTAGTCCTTTAATGATTCACATCCCCAAGCCAGAACAGGCATGCACACACACACACACACACACACACACACACACACACACACACACACACACACACACACACACACACACACACACACACACACACACACACACACACACACACAAAAAGGCATGTTTTTGCCATGAAGAGAAACCATTTGCTCATTTTGATGGAGGCCTAAAAGAGAGGTTGAGCTGTCTAAGTGGATTTTTCATTACTGAATGTAATAGGGCAAAGAAAATTACAGCTGCTACAGCGGGAGGGGCATTAGGATTGCTCATGTACTTTTTACATGGATATTTGTAATGACCAAAGAGGTTCAGCGCAGCTGTATATGAACAGAAAAATTAGTACAGTGCTCTCTGTCTCGTGTGTGTACCCTTTCCCTCCCATCTCAGTCTCCTCTACTTGCATGCTATCTGTAATTTGGAGAAGTGTGTCCAAACTCATAGGAGAATGAAGAAGGTTATTTTATCTCCACCTATCGCTCCGGACTAAAACAGGAAAAGTAGGAAACTAACATAATCCAGGAAATAATATTGAAAATAGAAAGCTATTAAAATATAATATAAAATGAAATATATCATTTATCAGGTGCAACTGCATGAAAGACTCAATAATTGTAATTTCCTCACAATACTCTTCCAATGAATCCCAGATTCACGCCACACTTTCTACACATTTAGAAGTAATGAAAGGCATAAGGTATTTCAGAAAATAATTTCTGCTAAAAGTAAAAGTCTTGGTTGTGCTGTCTTTATTTGTTCTCTGACCAAGTCCATCCTAGTGATTTACTGCCTGGAAGTAAAGTCTATATTTATATGCTGTAAATTAGCAATGGTAGAAGAAGTACTCAAACCTGCACCTCAGTAAATTGTAAATAAATATATAAAGAAATAAATTGCATAGAAGTGCTGCACTGAACATTTTACAAGGCTGTTATCATAAAAAATAAAATATACATACAGAATGTGCATATATGGATCATTATTGCTATATTATGCAACATTAAGCAGTATTTAAATTTTATGAATTTCCAAGGTGTATTTGACTTTTGTTGTTAAGTTAAAAAAAACATATCATATCTTACAAAATATGTTTTAAATGCATCTAAATTTGTGAATAGCTAAAGCTGTCAATAGAAGGAAATCAAAGGCAAATATTTCCCACTGGCATGAAGTGAAGTAGAAACCAGCAATGAATGTAAATATTCCCAACACTATAACTTTGATTTTGTGATATTACAAAATGCCTTACTTGATTTTATCTGACATTTGATTATTTAATAAGCTTAAAACAAATTCTAAAGAACGATGAAAACTTAAACCCTCGACAAAATCCAACCTTAAGGTCAATTGAGTAGCTACTCTAAAGCTTACAATCCTATTGCATGATAGAGTTTGTCTATTTTTTGTTGTCTCTGAGCACTTTAAAGACATCTCATTGATGGAAGCCTAATTGAGTATTCAACAGCCGGATCACCGCGTGCATTTAGTCGTTGCTGTTGTGGAGCTATTCATCATATCACATGATTTTCATTTGTAAATATTTAAAGCCTTGTTAATTTGAACATGGATTTTCATTTTGTAAAAGCTTGCATTAGATTTTACATTATATACCATCATATTCAGCTGACATTCAACACACAACTTGTGCTGACAAAAATAAATCGGAAACACCTCTTTACGAAGAATGACACTTTCACCTTGGCTTCTGCATCAGTCTCCTGGATGCATACAAACAGGGATGAAACAGAAACAACAAAGTAAACAAACTTAGGAAATGTTTTTTGTCAAACGTGACAACAGCTACACTAGGGTCTCACCATATAGAGACCGAAGATACTGTATGAAGGAAGGTCTAACTGCAGCATCAATTCCATCCGCACTGAAACAGCACCCTTTTCATTTGATTTACTCTGTTGCCCAATAGTTAGTCCACTTGTATCTCCCTATGGGTTGCATCTTTCCCCTTCTTTGCCCGCCCGTCCACTGTATCCACCTTCATTAGCACATAACAGGCTATCAACATGCATAGCAGGGTCCTGATTTAGACGTTCAACCTAATTAGCCCTTAATGAACGAACCGAGACCAGCTACCTGAATGGAAGATCACACACAAGACAATAGCATAGATGGATACATGAATTTGCCCTCCTGCACAAAAACACACAAATATAAGCACTCAAACAGACTAATATATATTTACCGTGGTACCTTTAGTAGCTTGTGTTTGGCTCATTACCACACAACAGACACTGAAGTATGAGAAACTGTCATCTTAAATACACTGTATGATGGCATACAAGACACACAGTGATTTGTATTGAACAAATTGTGGAGATGTTTCAGCCGAGAGAGAAGTTTCCAAAACCTCTGTACAGCTACAAGATCATACAATACTATACGGATACTTTTAATTACTATTATGTGTACTTAAGCAGTGCGTATCCTAAAGGGGCATGTTTATTAAAACTTATGCAGACTAAATAAACATTAAAAAAAAAAAAAAAAAAAGGTTTGTCCTGTTATTTATCTAATTTCGAGGAATACACTCATTTGACAAGGCAAAATTGGAAGATAAATTTGGTAAGAAGCTCACATTCAGTTTATTAGTCAAAAAGTGAAAGAAAATTTGACAATCTTCACAGAAATGTTATTACAATAAACAGTAAATACAGGGTAAGCATTAAATTTGTGTTTATCAAAGAAAAAAAAACAACAGATGAGACTCAATAATGAACAGAAATAATCAAAGCTCATGGCCTCTCCTTTATCTTCCTTTCCTCTCATTCTCCTCTGACGGAGTTTATTAAAGACCCACGCTGCCTTTGGCTATTCAATCACTTTTCAGTCAGAAGTAATGGTTGTACTGAATGAATGCAAAGGGTGGCAATTCATTACCACAATCAGAATATGAACACCTCACTTCCTTCTCTCATGCCTCACTCTTCTCTTCACAGTGTTCAATATTAGCATAAAATTTGGGATGCTCAACTCTGGATTGTCTGACCAAATATGTGGATAACTAATATTTAATATTTATTAATATGAAGTAGATTTGAATCCTCCTTTTTTTTATTATTATTCAATTTACTTGACTCTCGAGTATCAAAGGGTATTTCAATAAGAAAATAGGGCAATGAATAGATGAATGAAATCCTCCAACGACAAATGATAGAATGTCACATTCACATATAGCAGATGGGATGCATTGCAACACACTGCTTGCGGATCATCAGACATCCAGTTCACACCTTCTGCTCTCCAAATCTGAAGCAGAAGGCATGTCGATTACCAATCCAAAAAAAACACCTTTGTTCATTACATGAAAGGAAACTTTTAATGTAGCCGTGTAATGTTTCATTTGCCTCACTTTTGTTGGCAGTTTTTATCACTGCTTAAGGGCAATAAACTTTTTCCGTTGCCTATAATGTTCTCATTATCATCCACATCCCTTCAACCTCTCCTCTATGTTTATTTTCTTCTGTCTCTCACCCTCTGCTCCAGCCTCTGCAGTACTATCTCACTGACGGGGTCTGCCTTGGTCACCACAGCTTTCCTGCCCTCTTGTTCGACCACAATGGTCATAATACAGCACATGTCCACCAGCTCCTCCTGACATCTCCTCATCCCAGCATCCAGCTCTCCTCTGCGGGTCGGGTCACGCTTCAGAGCCCCCTTCTCTGCCACTGAGAAGCCCAGCAGGCCCGTCAAAACCTCATCGGACAACTCCACTTCCAGGTAACCGGTTCCATCAGATATAGTGGCACAGACACGCCAAATACCGTCGCTGCTGCTCAGTTTCCCCAAGAGAGTCACAATAAAAGCTTTGACATGGATCTCGGTAGTGGGGGGGTGTGGTTTGGACATCAACTCTTCTAGTAGGCACAAGTATGTAAAGGGTGGAGAGGTCAGGGTGACGGCAGGGACTGTGCTGTCACTCTGTGGATCTTTTTTAGAGGATAGTGCAGTGCTTGAGGTGTAACTTTGCACCTGAGGAGTGCCAAGTGAACTGCCAAATGCATGCTCTGTCGTCATAAAACATCCATCGTTAACCGTTCTTGATGATCTGCTGGTAAGTCTGCAACCAGAGCCTGAAGTTCCTTTTTCGTAGGTAGCGCTCTCTCTGTCTTTACTAGGTCCTTGTTGAACAGGCGGCTGATTTGGTCCTTTAGTCTTTTCAGTTTGTGCTCCATATGCTTCTGCTTCTTCAAAAAAGCAGTATAAGGCCTCATCCATAAAATCCCTTTCATCATTAGTGACTAATTCTAATTCATGGGATGGCTTTGAAGCTGCTGGGGAGATTATGGGTTTGGAAGTCGCTGTGTATAGCTGCCCTGAAGCTTCTCTGGTGAATCCCTGATAGTCTCTTTTCTGTGTGGTGACTCTGGTGTTGCTGGACCCAAGTCGAGACCCAGAGCCGCTCAAAGAAGATGATTCAAACTGAGCAATTTGGGGTTTTGTCGCTCTGTCCAAACTGTTAAAATTCCCTGTTACTCTGTTGCTGCTCTGTGGCAAACTTCTGTGACTGCTGTCAATGACATTTACACTTTCTTGAAAAAACACAGCGTCCAACTCATCCAGGGGAAGATCATCAAAGTCTTCATCAGGAAAGTCTTCATCTGCCATGCTGTGATCCTGAATGGCTTGATCAATCACTTCAGGGGTTAACAAGTCACCTTCTCGTTCGTCACCGTCGTGACGACCTTGGACTGAACCTCTGCTGCTCTGGGTCAAACCACTTCTGTGCGAGTAGGTGGATGTTTCACTTCTGAAAGACACCAGCCAATTATGTTGGATTTAAGCCATCAGGGTTAATGACCTTATTGTCCCAGGGGTAATGTTAGATAAACAGATTCAAATGTGGTGTTACACCTCAAGACAATCAAGAAAAGCATGCAGTCTTGTCTTTGATTGCAGCCTCCATAATCTGACACCACACAGCTTTTTACATTTTATGTTATAATTTGTGGACTGTGTTATCCTTCAAATCAATAATTTTCTTCATCAGCAGTTATATAACAGTATGTTTATAATAAGTATTTGTTAAAAAAACATTGTTGTCGTCACTGGCTGTAAATGAACAGTGACACCAGGACAGCAGGCAGAGATATAGACAGCAACACCAACAATCACAGAAAGTTTGTCAATAGGTTTTAGAACAAATGTGTTAAATGCCTTCTTAAGTATTTCTTTTCTGAGAAATGTCGAGATATATTTGCCTGACAGTGTAAAGTGAGGAGTTCCAGCATTAAAGCGACATCGCGTAGTTAACCACCCACCTGGATGAGGCTGTTGAGACAAGGCCCCTGACGGAGGAGCTTCTTGACGACGGAGTCGGGGCCTCACGCAGTGTCTCGTAGCCGCTGTCTGCAGATGGTCCAACCTGAAGCATTTCGACCTCCTCCTGGGCCTCCAGACTGGCCAACAACTCTGCGTCATCAAGCTCCGAGTCCTCCACTTCCTGGTTACCTGAGGAAGAAAATAGCATCAAAAAATGTGTTAAATTCTGTAATGGGTGGGTGAATGTGTGAAATGTGATTGATTAGCGGACAAGTGATTTGTGTCAATCCAAATTACACACAATATAGTGAACATTTATAAACAAGCCTTATTTGACAAAGCTCAAAATTTCAAATCAAACCAAGCTGCTGTGGTGTCGTACTGTACGTATTTCATACTATTTTTTGTCGCACCTGATTTACCGGTAAAAACACACAACTTCTCGTGAATATACCTTGTCTTGGTTCTAGTGGGGCCTCCTCCCCCTCCTGCTGCTGCTCCTCCTCAGGAAGTCCCAGTGTCCGACACAGCGCCCTGCCCTGTCAATCAACCACCGGATCTGTTTAAATCATTGCATCTTTTCCACCGCTATATGAAGCTCAGTAGGTCTTTGTTCTTGCTTTAAACAGTAACTGACCTACAACACTTTCAATGCAGTTTTACGTTAATCAGAAACACAGATCAACAGGTTACAGGCTCCAAATAATATTCACACGAAATCTGGATCAAAAATAAAGAAAACAAACATGGATTGGTTATAGTTTACCTGGTTGTTTCTGTCCACCAAGTCCTCCACCTCACCACCCAGGATCTTGATGTTGGACGGCCCCAGCAGCAACATACCAAGTCTGCAAACCATCCGTCCATGCAACTGCAGCTTCGCACCAGGCCTGAGCGGGTAAACAACAATTTAAGAAAATTATCAAGCTGTATAAAAATCATTTGTGTTTCTTCACTTAATGAGAAATAGCAGTAGTCCCTCTTTTTCTCTCAAATTAGCTTGAATCCATGACTGTACGTTCCTGTTAATCACTGGAGGCCCAGTTGTTAAAAAGACGTACAGTTTTACTCTTGCATGGTTCATCTTCTTGGATAGTTAGCAGCACAAATACATCGCAGTGCTTTTAAATGTTTTACAGATTGATCCGTATTAACCTCAGTGCTGTGCTGAGTGCAGGAATAGACTCGTACTCCATGGCCTCCAAGCTCTGGATTCCGTCCGTCACCTGTACAACAGAGAAAACGTGTTTGACCAGGACACAATGAAATTATGAAATGAATACAGATTTGTATTCACAAAACACTGCAAAATAAATTATTGCTCCCCTCGGTGTGTTTCTCTGAACTCTTTAAAGAAGAAAAAACGAATCATAAGACAGTTCTTTTTATCGATTACAAACTTTCTATGTAAAGACACACTACGTTGGGTAGCTGTAATACTTTACAACATTTGACTACAGATTTAAACATAAACTGTTTGGAAATAATTGTTTTTCTATTTTATTATATACACTAGCTCTTTTCTGCTTTAAAAGCCCACCTTTAGGCAGTGATGCCACCACAATTGTTTTACTACCATAAGTCTTTGTGTCCCATGACTCCTAGAATTGTGGCACTTACTCAAAATGTTCTGAGAAATGGAGAAAGAAAAAAAAAAAAACACGTTGAGAAAGCCACTGCAACGTTTCTAAGCAACACCAGCACTATTCTTGAAAGACCACAGAGCATTGACAAGTGTATTACTTAAGGTGAAAATTGCAGTCTGTCTCGTATATTCCTGCAATGTACTCCTTTATATTCTCTCACTGATTGCACCTGTCCACTCTATTCAGTGCGGATAAGAAGCAGAAGTCTGCATCAGGAAACACACAAAGCTACAGCCTAGTTACAGATTAAATAGTGTAACACTGTAGTCAAGACTAGTTCATGTGTAATGTGAAATCGTGCTGTAAAGAATTTTGCTTCCAGACTAATGGTAAAAAAAATTTTAGTAACAAAATAATCATACAGCTCCGTCCTTAACAAGAGTTCTTCTCAACAACCATCTCTACAGGTAACTTTGAACAAAGAGACAATACACACATGGTAGGAAAAGTCTGTACTAATATACATATAGGCATATAGATACAAACACACAAAATAGTTGTTTATGCAAAAGCCACTACATCAAAATACACACCCAAACATACTAATTAAAGGCAATTACACATTTGTGTTTTGAAAATGAACTGTATCGGGGTTAGAAGTTTTTGGCTACCTGGTGTTACACTGATCTGGTTTTCTTAGTTGAAACGGAGACAACTGTCCTGCTTTTGAAGGTAACTGTTCGGTCCGCCGGTGCAACAGTTTCAAAAGCACAACATAAAAATTCAAGGGAGATTTATATTCCCCCCCCCCCCCCAACTATAGTTCAAAAATCCCTCTGACCTGCAGTAGTAGCATACGGGTTGGTCTGGCTTCCCAGGGCCTCTGGGTGGTCTGTGTGACAGCAGACACCTCGTTGTCGGCACAATCTGTGCCCCTCAATTTCTGTAGCTGACCATATGCAGGCTGACCGATGTCCAGTAATGAGTCAACCTAAAACAGAGTGGGACCTTTGATTATATTCCTTTTTGCCATAATATTATTTACTTAAACATTTTGTGCAACATTTGACAGATTGTAGTCCCATTACAGTAAAATTGATATATTGTGAACTGCTAATAAAACTAACAATCTGCTCAAAGATTTTCAGCTGTGTTTCCAATTACAATCTAGGAAAACTGGAATCCAGCGGCGCTTCGTTATAATATGGCCTCCAACTGTACACCAATCAACTCTTTTCCTTGAATTCCACAACAACCCTATTTTTGCTTCAACAGCTTGCTGTGATCTTCGGCATCACACAAACGAACACACCAAGCATGACAACATGAACAGGAAATATCTAATGCAGCGATAATATTAAGCAAAAATTAACCAAATATTTTCTATGATCCAATAAAACATAATTTACACACAAACACAAGAGCCTTCTGAAATAACAACTCCAAAAAATAAATGCAGTAGGAACATTTAAATAATTTCTTCACTTAATGTGAACTGCAGTGTAATTACTTTAAAGGTCCAACGTTGTATAAATTCAGATTGTCATTTCTTTTTGGATTATGAAGCTGGTCTACGGCTCTATATAAATACTGTGAAAGTGTCAAAGCACTCAGTCCACAGAGATATCCACACAGCCCGTATTGAGCAAATGAGCTGTTTGGACGTCCATATGTTTGTGATGTCACAAACTCACAGCACCACTGTCCAACATTTAATCTGCTATTCCATTGTGAAGCTAGCGAGCTACAAGACTGAACAAAACCTCCTCCTGGGCATTGGTTGCTCAGAAAAGAGTCCGACAATTACAGGAGAGAGTTGACGAATACGCAGACACAAAACTGCCCGTTCTTGGTGGAGTTCCAGAGAGAAGCTTCAGAGAACAGATGTAAAACTAAACTGAGAGGTTTTTGATACTTAAAACCACAAAAATATCTTCCTGTGGATACTCAAAACTGCAAATAATACACAAGAAAAGTGTAAAATATGGGGCCGTTAATGTGGTTTTGCATCTGTTGTTGTTTTTACATGTAAATTGGTCTTTTCCCCACCGTCCTCTCTATGTTCTGCTGCATGTGCATATATAGTCTCAGCATGCTGTTAGCTGTACGTACATGTCAGTCTTATGTTATACATGTTGGGATTTTTAATCATGCTTTTTAATATCTAGCCAAAATTCGCTTTCTATGCCACCTCTGGCTAATTTATATCATACTTTAGTTTCCCCTGATAAATAAGAATGGCCCATAACATAATCCTTAGAATAAACATTATGAAAGATGAAATATATGATCAACAAGCTTGTACCTGGACGCAGAAGGTGCCGCTGAGCTCCGTCTTCTGGGCCTGCGCGAGCCCATCAGGGAGAACACGGTAGTCCAGGTCTCTCAGGTCTGTCAACAGCCACTGGTCCAGCACCTACAATTTCCCATCATGCAATGAGGCACATGATGTTTTAGGCTGTTACCAATTTTGTCACTTACAGCAAGCTCTTTCTGTAATTTTATGACACTTATATTTAACCTTCTGTGACATGACAAAGAATTAATTACATTCACTTGACATGACGTGTTTGGCCACCTTTTTTATAACACACTAAAAAAGCAACCTCTTTTGAGGTTGCTTTTTTTTTTTTTTTTAACCTTTTTCCATCAGAAAAGTTCCTCAAAGAAATGATTCAACAAAGAGAGACGTTACAGGGATTTAGAGGCGTCACGACTCAGTAGTGACATTAAGTCCCTGCAGATTTTTCATCTCTTATCTCTTGCTTATCCCCATCATTTAAACACTTTTCTGTAGGGACCATGTGGGCCACATGAATGAATGAACCAGTACCACAGTCATGTTGCTGAAGCCATGGGGCCAGGTGATCTGTGCCTTAAGAAATGGAGCATTATCCTTCTCAAGTATCCATTTGAAAAAAGATAAAGACTTTGGCCACAGCTGTTCAGCAACAATATTTCGGTACACTGTGGTGTACAAATGATGCGTCAATGCAGGAAAACATACCCCACATGACGCCACCACCAACTGGTACAGTTGACACTAGGCAGGATGGATTCATGCTGTTTACACTAAAATTGTGTCCTGCTATCAGCATGTACCAACAGATACCAGGATCTGTCAGACCAGGAGGTGTTCTTTTACTCTTCAATCGCCCACTTTTGCTGATCACAACCTATTCTAACATGATCATCTCGTTCTCAGATGACTGTAATAGAGGTAGACATGGCCTTGGGCTTTTGTTATTCATACACTCTGTAAGGTTCAATGAGTATTGATTTTCTGTGTGCTGCATATTAGTGCATTATCCTGCAAGGATATGTCAATTTCACTACATACAAGAAAAAAAACATATGCTGTGTCAAAGAGCTTATTCAGTTTAATGGGTTACTTCTTATGAATAATTTTTTAATTATGATCAAAATCAGTTGTAAAAATTGTCCATCACATGTCCACAAAGCCAAACTTTGAATCGACACAGGGGTAACCATCTCCCCTCCTCATATATGACAACTTTTGATCATACAACTCATGTTATAATAGTCACTGAGGGACCTCCATGACAATTGAGCCAACTCCATCCACTAAGAAAGGCCGTGTGGGAGAAAGCTCCACAATCAGCTGGCTAATGGAACTTTACTCAAGGTTTTTGTCAACATTAAGTGTGATCATTTCACTCAGACAGCCACACATCCTGCCTACCTGTTGGTTGATTTGCTGCTGTGACAGATGCGCTGCTCCTCCTGCCTCTTCTTGTAGCCACACCACGCAGGCTTCCAGCCAGGCAAAGGGCACCTGGACATGCCAGGACGACTGCAGCCAGGCCTGGGTGGAGCGTACCACTGCCTGGATCTCAGGGGCCATCCTCTTCCTTGGTTTGTATTCAATCTAGGCCACTTTCTGCTACATTTTCCACTGTTATCTGCTAGTATATACAGGCACACAACTCTGGCTTTTGGTAAGTGAGGTCACCTTAAAGCTGCTGCAGCCAAATAAGTGCTTTTTAACTACAGTTATTCATATTTAACTGCATTTACCGGTAATTACTTTTCTCTTTTTTTTTTTTTGTTAGTTTCTACAAACTAAGAAGTCCCCGCATACAACCGCAATGACAACTTTCTAAAAAGGTTTGGCACTGACAAATACATTTTATTATTTCACTCTCTTGCATGTGCAAGAACAGGTTCAAATGCTACATTTAATTACTACATGACATAAAAATCCCTCGGCTTAAATGGGGCTTCTGTGTTAAGGGGTCATCTTCTCTCTCTAAAACCAAAAACCACTTGTGGTCACCATTAAGAGATTAGACTGTTCTTAACGTGGGAACATTTGCTCTGTTATTATCTCTGAGGTCATATCAACATTAATGCTGTGTCTTTGCGCTTGATTATGTATGGTTACTGAAAAGAGAGACAGGGAGAGCTTGTGAGAAATGCAGGTAGTGATGGCATGCGTATTATAAAAACTAATTAAGCGTTTTGATTGAGGTTACCCGAGAAAAGCATCGAGGCAGCATCAAGTATTCTGTCAAGTAGCCGAGGCGCCAAAGTAGACTTACCTAATTTATTGTTTTAAAGCGACTGTAACTTAAGCTTTGAGTCCACAGAACAAAGCCACAAAAGCGCTTTACGTACAGCATAAGGTCTTAAACCAAACAACCGTGACGTGAAACTCCTTAGAAACCATAAATATTAGCGCCGCAGTACTTTGCCGACAGAATTATCTGAACTTCCGCTGTAAATTGCGGATCCGCACCCGGAAGCAGGGCGTTGTGTACCGCTTTGGAAACGCCTCAATTCCGATGATTGACGTCTCCTCCAGCCAATTAGAATCGTCTCACGTTAGATTGGCTTCCCACTGAACCAATGAGCGCTCAGTATTCGATCCCGTCTCGTATATTTCCAGGTTCGGTAGAAAAGGAAAGGGGGACTAGCGAGGCGTTTCGGTGCAGGTCAGTGTTTTGACGATATTTCCCTCCCTTTTATGTGTCTTATTTTCGGGCCCAGTGTAGCGGGAGTGCACTGACACTTAAAAAAAAAAGAAGAAATACGTCTTTAATATACTTTCAGTCGTCGCTTAATTCCTTTATTTTGTGATGCTGCCCGACTAGCTGGCCTCGTCCAGCTCAACCGAAAATGAAGGCAATATGGCGAACGTCGCTAGCTGTTAGCTCGAGAAGCTCGGGCTGATCTTTTTTTTTTTTTTTTTTTTTTTTGTATTGATCGATTGGAAATATTTGTATCAACCCACCGGTGGCAGATCACGATTATCGTACAGGCGCATGCAACTTACTTCAGGTGTTTCACATCTACGTTTAGTGAAATATCTCGTTGGAAGTTTACGCCAAGAAGCTAAACGCGTTTCCCTCCAGGCTAGTCAGCTGCGCCGGTAAGCTAACGTTAACCGCGGCTCGGTCGTGGTCGCCAAGTCGGCTTCAGCTGAGCCGTCAAAACAACTCTTGTCGTTTTAACTACTTACTCTCTGGTGTGGGAATTAAAACCGCGCAGTGCTTCAGATTGAGAGTCGGCTGTGTCCTTCGGTAGCTCGATGACTATTAATGCTATGCTGGGATTATTATTCGTCATTGATCGCCTCGCCTCCCCCGGTTTACATGGCCGTGGTAACGGGGACTCTTCTTTCATCCTGAAACCTGGCGAAATGCTTCCACTTCCCCGGGCCAATCAATCTTCCCGTGTGGCGACTGATAAAAAAAATTACAACGACAATAGTGTCTCTTCAAAATAACATTTGGTCTTTTGAGTGCCCGCTGATGAGGCGCTCATAAATCCCGCAGCAGCCAACAGCGATTCAAACCCAGCTATTAAATCAAAATGTGTGTGATCGTGGATGGTGCTTCTCAAACTTTGCTGTCACCGAGCTCTTTCCAGTATTTAAAGTAGCCTCTCCCTCCCCCGACAGGTCGCAGGAGCTGTTTGGTCCTTTCTTATTTAGATCCGCCTATCAACACGCCCTTGTCCCCTGTAATAAATATCGGTAAGTCTTGTGTTTCTGCCAGTTTCTTCCATTTCATTCCCCGTTTCTTAAAAAAGATGGATCTCGGTCAAACCTCTTGAATTGTCTAATTTATTTTTTTCCCCTTGCTATTACAATGCCGACAGACAACCAGCGCTCACAGGGGCCAGTTTTCTGCTTCTCGCTCCCTGCTTCTGCCACCTGTATCCCTGACTGAGGTGCTCACCTCTTTTCTTTTTGTGTCAGAAGACCATGGAGACGGAAATTGATCAGCAAGAAGAGACTTCATTCAGCAACACAGAGACTAACGGTATACGTCATATAATCTTGGTAATGTTGTGAAGATGTATCTGTTTATTGACCGCTTTGACAAATCTGTTTGTGGTATGTAATGAAAGGATTGCCTTCTGGTTGTGGTGTTTACCCAAAGCTATAGTTTGGGAGACTAGTGCAAGATATGTATGAGTTCAAATATTTTACCGGGTATCTGTTTGTATCAAGAATTTGTGTCCAACTGTTAAGGACCCATAAATTCATATATGATCTCACAAAACTGTGTTCTTGTTTTAAACAATTAAAAAAAAAAAAAAAAATCTCCTAATTTAGCACAGTGATTTATTTTTTATTTGTATCCTATTATATGAGAACAGAGCTTTAAGTCTTGCGATTCTGAGATTCACTCTTTTCTGTGGTCTTATTGGTAATTGAATTTGATTCTGCTGAAGGTTGTGTGTGTGCGGCGTTTTCAGGGTGTTTTTTTTTTTTTTATCTCCTTATGCCAGGTAAGCGCCCTGCTGAGGATGCAGATGAGCAGAAATCATTCAAGCGCTCCAGGAACTCCGATGAGCTGGTTGAGCTTCGCATCCTCCTGCAGAGCAAAGTAAATCAACTCCCCTTTCATTTCACGTTTCATGTCAAACCCTTATGTGATTATTTATATTTTTGTCTCCTTCTTCAGCAGGACTGCCAATTTATTCTCCCATTTTTTTTTAAATTTTATTTATTTTTTTATGCCATGATCACATTTCTGCCTTGTTGAATGTTAATTTCCACGCGCATCTAGTCTGTTAATTGCAGCACCGTAGTTCACATTTCTGACATTTTTGTTATATTTCCAGATTTTATAAGTATTCTTTGTATTTCTAGAATGCAGGAGCTGTAATTGGGAAGGGTGGCAAAAACATCAAAGCCCTCCGTACAGACGTGAGTACCTCTATTTTATACACGCTGAATTTCTATTTTGTTTTCTTTAATTTTCTCTCTACTCGCCTCTCAAACCTAGCCAGCCTTCTCTATAGGACAGCTGTTTTCTTACATTTACCCTTGATAACTGATTAAAACTTATTGTGGTAGTAAGTATTTTCTTCCGTGTAAATAAGAGGTGTCGTTAGCTAATGCCTGTGTTATTAGTCTTCTGTTCATGAGATCTTCCGACAAACCCTTGGGGTTGGCTTTATCTTTTTTTCGCATGAACATTACGTGATTGTCTCAGCTAACCAGCCCGAGGCACAAAAGCCCAATTCCATGTCCATTTGTTTCTATATAATGGTAATTTATAGTAACACTGCTGTTGGGGCAACACTGACGCTCCTGTTAATTTGAATTTATGGGCACAGTGCTGAGTTCATGAGGTCACCTGATGCGCAAGCTAACATTTTAATTTTTTTGTAATTGTTAAGGCAAACTGGCCAAATCTTAATTCAGTCAATGTCAATGCCTCTTTCTCTAGCCCTCCACAAATTGTTTCCCCCTTTTCTCACTGTCTCTGGTTTATTCCCCAACATTGAACTCTTCATGTTCTTAATATGCCATTACCCATTTTCCAATGTCACCTTTTCTCCTTTTCTCTCTTTGACAAACCAATCTCTGAGAGAATCAAATTAAAGTCACATTTGAACAGTGTAGAGCCTGTATATTAAAAATGTATTCCTCTTCCCTCTTCCCTCTCCCTTGTTTATTATTTTACTGTTTACTTTTTTGCCCACTTCCTCCTCTGTTGCCCATGTTCTGGATGGCCCCTCCTGCGCCCGCCCACCTGACACCCTGGTTGGCCCTGCCCATAATCGTGCCCTGTCCCTAAATGGGCGCCTTACTTGATTGACATCTGTGCTCGAATGGCCCTGGCCCCTGCCCATGCCACGCCCAGTTCAATGCCAGTGTGTCAGTCCCAGACAGCAGTGGGCCTGAGCGGTATGTCCCTAAGCTCCTCCCTCTCACTGCCTGACTACAGGTCAAACAAACAAGAAGAGATGAATAATAAATAGTCATCCTGCCTCTGTCAAAGTCACTGTATTTTAACCTACCTGTTCACACAGTATATTAGCCTGAGTCAAAATGCCTAAATGCGGTCATGTCCAAATCTGCCATGTAAAAGCCATGTGAACATCCTATATGCCATTTTTAAAGTCACGTCAGCATTGAAACTTAGGCTGGTGCTGTCAGGATTTTTCCACAATCTGCCACTGTCTTTTTAAATCTTTGCTATAATCTGTGCAATATCTGCGTGTTTGTTTTTTTTTTTTTACATTTATTTTAATTGATGATCATCTGTCCTCTTTATCTTCTGCGTTTTCACTTCCCTCCCCCCCTCAGAGTGGATATACTGGTGTTGTTGTTTTTTTTCTCGTTAGTTTCATAAGCTCACTTGCTTTTCGCATCATCCCATTCTTTCCTTGTGATGCCCTCCTTATATTGATAGGCTCAGATTGTCCATCCATTCTGAAACGCAAAAGGCAAGCTAAAATTCATGTGGTGTGTGTGTTTCCTGTCTTCTGCTTCATCTGAACTTGGTTGACTGCTGGAGCTATTGAAAGTACAGGATATCTTTCGCTGTCCCACTCATCTCTGCATCCTTTGGTTTTATATTTATCGCATCCCCCATCCCCTTATAAAGCATCAACTCGAGTGGTGGCAGACTTCATTTACCATGGTATAATCTGCTCTGTTACTCCTCCTCAGCTACCTACCATTCTGCTTCCATATACAAACTGTGCTTAAGTTTTCCTTATCAGTAAATTCATTGTGTTTATCTAATTACGTAACTAGGTGGGTGCAGACAACAACATTTTTATAACAATTTGTTGGTCAAATTAAGTATCAAAATCACTGTCAAAGTAAAAATGACATCTTGCAAGGGATCCCAAATTTTTTTTTTCATTCTCTCAGTCTTCCCTGATCGTTTAAAGTTTTCTTTGGCTCCTTATTTGGGGCCCTTGTGGTCAAAGTCTTTGTGGTGTGCATCCACCAAACTATGCTAGGACTATAGAGTTCTCTCTGGCACCATTGGTGCTTATTCCTGCCAGATTTTCCTCAAACTTCACCCTCCCCGTCTTGCCCCTTCAGTGGTCACCAAATGCAGTCACTTTTCTTTGGGTCCTTTTATAATTTTGTCTCTTTACTTCCTTTCTCTGGTTAAAACAAATAATAAAAATCATTTAATTGCATTGTTTGGGTGCCAGCCACAGTCTAAAATCAATAGTCTAGCCTGTAAAGTTTAGAAAACACCGGACCTCAGCATTTTATTTAGCTGTGCCAGTCTCAGAGCTTTTAATGGGGTTTGACTATTTATAGAAAAGGGGATGTTTTTGAATTCTATGATCTGACATGTTGTTCCCTTCCTTCTGGGATGCCTTGCTTGCACCCTGAACCCCACCCTCTCTGTGTGATGGTGCTCGGTTTTGTCATTGGTGGATGAAATATGAAGCATCCTGAGCATCAGTGCTGACATTGAGACCGTTGGAGAAATCCTGCTGAAGATAATCCCAACATTGGAAGAAGTGAGTACTTTTTTTGTTCTGTTTTCTGAATTTTAACAATAGCAAACTATCTGTTGTAATTGTACATTGCTTTGCAGAGAAACTTTCAAATGATATTAAATATGCTTGCTGTCCTGTAGCTTGGATATTTTCTCCCATCTTCATTTACAAATCAGTGATTTGCATGGGTTAAACTGGACTGTCTTGATTGCTTTTGTGTGGACTGTTTGAAGCTGTGCATCACACTATTGCCTCTGTCTACTATGACCTGGTGTAAAATGTTACAAGAAGAATGACACCGAGACTAAAACAATTCATACAGTGCATAGTATATACTGCCCTTTATCTGAAGTCTGTTCTCATTGGCATCTTTTATACCTACTATATTAAGTTTGAGTCTTTTTAGGGAACAAAGTAGGTTGTGTCATGGTACAAACATGCTAAATGTCCCCTACAGTACCAGCAGTACAATGGCATGGACTTTGACTGTGAGCTGCGTCTGCTGATCCACCAGAGCCTGGCTGGCTCAATCATCGGAGTGAAGGGAGCCAAGATCAAGGAGCTCCGAGAGGTATGTTTACACAGGGGATGGATGTCCTGTCCCCCTTTTTTTTTTTTTTCTGTTTAATTCAGTTGCAACTGTATGCATTCTCACACGGTCTTCTGTTGCTGCCAGTCTTTCAATTGTAACAAGAATATACTCCTTCAAATGACTAGTTTAAATTTAGCTGGAGGTACCCAGGCAGAATCCGATTTTTACCTTTTGTTAAACATCTGTTTTCAATTGCTCGATCTTTATTTATTTGATTTAATTTCTCTGACGTAGATTTCTGTACTCTATGTACTATGATTCTCATAGTAGAAAGTGTGTGAAATCATTCCATAAAAAATATCTGTAAAATGACCTAGCTGTGATTCCTTGATTTTATATGGTTGTAGTTTGTATTTCTACAATTAAATAAGATGGTGTATAATGCAGTAGCTTTCTTTCTCCTTCTGTGCCCACTCATGTGTGCCTGTGTCTGTGTGTCTCCAGAACACAAAGACGAGCATCAAGCTGTTTCAGGAGTGCTGTCCCCAGTCGACAGATCGCGTAGTGCTGGTTGGCGGTAAAACGGAGCGGGTGGTGGAGTGTATCAAGACGATGATGGAGCTCATCGCTGAAGTAAGAACCTTTTACAGTGTTCGTGAGGCTTTTCTGTGGTATGCCAGGCTTTCTACAATGTATTAAAGCCATTTAAGATACATTGATGGTTGGAAATTATAAATATTTGAGTGCAAGATGCTCAAATGTGAAAACAAACAAAACAACTGCATTACATCCTTGAACTGAATTAAAATTTTGTTGGAAATGCCCTTTTAGTCCTTTTTTTTTTTTTTTTTACAGTTGGAATTTTGTTAGATGTGCATTATTACCTGAAGTGTTGTAAACAAGCATTTCATATTCTCTTGAACAGGTCAGTATATCTTTATCTGTCCTCCTTTATTTTTCAGGCTCCCATAAAGGGCCGCACACAGCCCTACGACCCTAACTTCTACGATGAAACATATGAATACGGTGGTTTTACCATGATGTTTGAGGAGAGGGGGGGTGGCCGCAGACTTATGGGAGGCTTCCCCATGCGCGGAGGCAGGTCCAGCGGTGGAGACCGCGGGTTTGACCGAATGCCCTCGAGCAGAGGGGGACGGGGACCCATGCCTCCTTCCCGCCGGGATTACGAAGAGATGAGCCCCCGCCGAGGTCCTCCTCCACCCCACCCGGGTAGGGTTGGCAGGGGGAGCAGCCGTGGACGCAACATGCCCATGGGACACCCACACAGAGGAGGGTAAGACATGAGCACATCTAATGTACTGTTTGTGCCTCTTCTGTCACTCTCCTGCTTTGCTTTTTCTTTTTCTTGTGCTCAAATGTGTTTTTTTTTCACAACGTGTGTCCATTTAGTTGAGTTTATTACAATTGGAGTATTGTATTTGCCTAGTACGGTTAAACCCTTGTAAATATTGTTTTACTGAATACTGTAATGCCAAATGACTGCATGAACCCACTCCTGTTTGAAGTTGAGAGTCCTTTTACTCCTAGCCTCTTGATTTTGAAGTGTTGGAGATTTTAGATATCCCTATCCTAGAGCACTTGCCATTGTTCTCTTCTGTATCTGTATATAGAAAGCTTAATCCCTTTAAAGGCGCTTACTTTCCATTCAGGTGCATTTGTGTTCCCAGATTCACCAGACTTCCTTTAATATTGTCTCGTACAGGATAAACTCCAGTATTCTGCATGTAATCTAGTGTCATGCTTTTTGAAACAATGGTATTTATGGTTATCATTCCATTAAGTGTATGTGCTCATCACAGTATGCCTGGGTGTGTTTGTGTCTTTTTTCCCCCATCTCCATCTTGCCCACAGAGATGATCGTTACTATGACTCGTACCGTGGCTCAGATGACAGGTCAAAGTAAGTTTCTGACTAAATCCCCTAACTAATCCTAACAGGGATACTTTGACATTCTGTTTTGTCTGTTGTTTTGTATTAACCTGCACTTGCCACACTATCGGTAAGTGTTCTGTAATTTACTGAAGCAAAAGTTCCTCCTTTTTTGTTTCCTACCCTTTCAGTAGAATTTCCATTCACAAATGTGACAAGTGATTTGACCGCAGTTGACTAATAATGTGTTGCGGTATCCCTACACATCCCTCAATTTCCTGTCTCTCTACCTAATTGTTGCTGTTTTTTTTAATATGCCTGGTATCCCCTTCTTCTAATAACTTGTAAGAAACTAACCCTCTTGATTAAAATGTTGCCCTCCAGTCATATCCTTAACTCTTAATACCTACATCCACTGTGCTACAGTTTGTTTGTAGTGCCCTGTCCCACAGTCCCTTACCCTGATCCCCATTCCCCTGTTCAGGCCACTTATGCAGTCCACTTATTTGGAGTGCTTTGTATTGAATGGCAGTAATGTTGTATGACAACCTCCTTTCCTGTGTTAGTAACCCATCCAATCTGTTATTCACTCCACATTTCCCATGTTTGAGTGACTATATTTGTGGTGGTGTGTATGAGGGTCATGTGCTGATGTGAAGCTGACATTGCTCACTTGAGTTCCCTGCAAAACGCCATATTTTCACAAGCTAGCTTGTAATTGGAGAGAGAATTATTCCAATTGTTACGGCTGCACATTTTATATGTAACATTTTGGCAGACTTTTACATTTTTTTCCTCTCTAGTCCAGTTTGAAAAAAAGAGACCAATCAATGCCTAACAATCATTTTGGTGTTAATAAACTGAAATGGGAACCTTTGGTTAGGTAGTTACTTTATTAATCCCCGAGGGGAAATTTTTTTGCACTCTACATAACCAGAATGCTATCATGATATGTCCTAGGCTTAGTGTCAGTCGTCCATATCTGAATGATATTGATGGAAATCAAAGTGAAAATGGATGATTCTCTCAGGAAAAACAATGTCGGGGTATCCTTGTAAGAAACCCTTGATATAATTTGTTGATTATTTTATATTTTTCTGGCAATAGATTATGCAGAGACTGTAGTTTGACATGGTAGTAACATGTATGTTCTTCAGGAACAGCAAGAGTACCAAGTAAATCCAAACACGTTTCTTCAGCTAATTCCTTGATTTGAGCTCAGTCGTGGGGGGGTTAGGAGGGGAGCAGCAGCAGCCCTTGGCTCTGATCATCATCATCACCACCACCTGTCACTCCTCTCACCATAACACTGTCAGAGCTGTTCCTGTTACTGTGTGGGAAGATGGCTGAGAGGAAATGTGTTTATACTGTAATCTTGCTCAGCGTGTGTGCAGTTTGACCTAGACCAGAAATTTTCTTTGGAATGTTGTCAAGCATTTTTTTTTTTTCTGAGCATTTTCTATTTCTTTCCACCCCAACCCACATCTCTCTGCCTCCCCTCCCCTCCCCCCTCCTTCCCCTCCCTTCCCTTCCCCGTCACCAGTGACAGAAGAGGCAGACCAGATCGCTATAGCGATAACATGGTTAGTGACCCTTTGCTAAATGCATGCAGCTCTGGTACTAGCATCTCCTTGGATGCCAGTGTCCTCAGTCTAGCATACTGGTTGATCTTAGCACCAGACAATATGGTGTGATTGTCCATTGTCCTGCTATGACAATAGTGGTTTATTGACAGTGCAACCATAGCTGGTCACTCGTGCACATGCATGTGCATCCACTCATCTGAGCCATGGCCACGGATTCAAACTAGTTTTGGCATGGTGTAAACCATCCCACCAAATGACCATAATCACCACAGCCGGAGACACCCCATAATAATCAGCTGTAATTGCCCTCTTACTGTGTACTTTTCATGGCCAGCCTGTTTTTTCTGCAAGGAGAGAGAGGATGTTGGGGGTGGGGAGGGTGGGGGTGGCCATGGTTGGTTGCTAAGCACTAATAATGCTTTGTTGACAGACTGGAAGGTCTCTCCCTCTCCCTCTTTTTCTCTCTCCCTCTCTGAGAGCTGGCAGGATACTGCCTGCCGTTGCTCAGCAACAGCTTTCTGAATCGCTTGTTGCCCTGGTGACAGCAGCAGCTGAATAGCAGCTGAAAATGGGGGCTGATGGAGATGCAAGGAAAGACGGGAGGGGGATGGAGGGAAGGAGGAGGAGTCTATCTTATGGATGAAAACAGGGTGGCTTTTAATTGAGTCTACTCCATGGACGAGGCTGCTGCATTATCAATACATTTATGCTTTCAATACTCTATCCGTTCATGCGGGATCTTTTTAGAAAGATGAAAGGAGTCGGTTGTACTGAATGTAACCCGTCTGTGTTTCTATTTTTTTATTACAGAGTGGCGGAGGATATGGTAAGTGTTAAGCCTCATAATTTTCTGTGATAAATATGGATGTGGTTAAAAGGTTGTAATATGCTGTACAGGCCTCAAGGCTCTTTTCCACATATTATAGCATTATGTATTTTATTATTGAAAAAAATGTTGTAATGGGCAAAATAACAAAGTGTACAATAGTAAACTGGCTGAAATACATTTTCAGCTAACATTAAGGTGTTTGGGTTGTTGGTTTGAAACAATATTGTGCTGAAGACATTTTACTTAAAATATCCGTTTATGAATGTTGAGTATGGCACACAGTTGATGTGTGATTCAACAGATTTTTTTTCAGAGGCGCTTTTTTAACATGTATAACCATTCGTATACGCGAGTTTAGTATTAAAGTGGGTAATTTGTGTTTACAAATGTCAGCGATAACTTGTCCTGGTGTTTTTCACTGAGTCAGTGTTCTGTCTGGTTTCTTCTGCTCAGACAACAGTTCCTCCTGGGATAACTACCAGTCAGGTGAGTCTCTACGCTTCATCAACCAGTGAGATTTAGACAAATTTTGCTGAGCCATGTGTTATAATGTTGGCAGCCAAGTATTGATTTTTTCAGGGCTCTACTTACTTGCCCAATGTTTCCACGCTCCCTTTCCGCTTTGGTTTTCACCTCTCCTGTCCCTCCTGCCGTCAGGTGGACGTGGCTCCTATAATGACATGGGCGGCCCTGTCATTACCACACAAGTGACGATCCCTAAAGATGTGAGTAAATGGCAGTAACATAAATACAAACTTGCACACCAAAAAAAGATGTTTTCTTCAGCTATCCCCTTATAACATAAATGCGTCTAAAACCTTCATTACCGTATGAGATCATGTTATCCGCACATCATTTATCCTTTGACATTTAGATGACATTTAGTTGTGCGTGTCTGTGTATCATATTCTACTGTGTGTGCAGCTACTGACTGGTACAGTGTTCTAGCTGTAGAGACCAGCAAGTCGTGTTGTTCCACACTAGACGAGATCATAGTGTTTCGGTGTAATTAATAAAAAATCATTTTCAGAAATTAGTCATCTTTTCACATTTACAAATTGTGTTAAAAGACATAAAGAAAAAAAAATTAAAATAATTTTCTCAAACATGCATATCTGACAATGGTATTGTTTGCCTGCCACTTTTTTTTTTTTTAAAGCTACACGCATGCATTCCAGTGCCTAAACTGTTTCTCTGTCAACCTTTTTCTTTCTCCCCCACCCCTCTCATTCTCTTCGTGGTACCCCTCTAACAGCTGGCTGGCTCTATCATTGGTAAAGGAGGCCAGCGGATCAAACAGATCCGCCATGAGTCCGGGGCCTCCATCAAGATAGATGAACCTCTGGAAGGTTCTGAGGACAGAATCATCACCATTACTGGCACCCAGGATCAGATCCAGAACGCCCAGTATCTTCTACAGAACAGGCAAGTTCTGACATAGTGTCATTGTATTCCACTGATTTCCATCTTATTAGATGTACAAACTCTTGGTTGAGCATTTTATTTCTTCAAATTGTGCTGATCAGGCCCCTTAACTTCCATTCTTCAATTGAAACCCTTTGACATTGTTCTATGGGGTATGTGACCTGGCCTGAGCTCAGATCATTGTTACATCAATGAGGGTTGCATAATTAAAAGTACACTCTCTAATGCAACCATATGAGAAAGTGTAGTCTTATAAACATTTGCAAAAAAGAACAAGTACTTCAGAGATGTGTGTTTTATCCTTATCTCTCGTTCAACCCATGTAACCGCATTTAAATAGATTGTAGATTTTTGTTGAGATTGTAATTATATAAATATTTTTTTCTTGAAATTGCATCCTAATACCCGTTAGCCCACTTTTTGTTGGGTTATGCAATTATGTTGCCTGCTGTCTCATCTTCACTAACCCCCTTCCTTTCTTCCCCATGCAACCTGTAACTAGTTCAAACCTTCCTCTTACATGAAATGGCTCTGAAGGAGTAGGCAAACTTAAGTTATACATTGCATAACATTTTATTTTTTTAAAAGGTCAATGTGATTGACATGTGTCTTTGATTGTCACATTTATCCACTGAATATTATTGGTATAAGAAGGAAAAAATACAGAATGTCTATATGCCACCTAAGCCGTTTCACTGTGAAGCAGGGAGTGGATTGATTCTTCCCCGGCTGCTGCTGTGTGGAAGACTAGTGATTTTGTTGTTTTTAGTTAGATCAACCGACAACAAATCACAGTCTGCCAAATAGCACAGGCTCCTCCTCTTCTGTCTCCCTTGGCAACCAGTAGGCATGTATAATACACACTACTTCCTTGTTGATGCTATCTGAGCTTTGCCCTAATGCTACTACAGCTGTAGACCTGCTTGCCCTGTCTCATGAGTAGTGTAGTGTTGCCATGGTAACTAACCTTGCCTCCCTCTTCCTTCCTCTCCTCCCCCTTCAGTGTGCTGCACCTGCTTGGACACAAGGACTAACCACACCCCTCTTTTCCTCCTCCTCCTCCTCCTACTCTTCCTCGCTCTCCTTCAGCCACTTGTCACATCTTCGCCCTCTCTCCCTCTGCCTGCCTGTGTGTCGTACTCGCTGTCTGTCTCTCTCCCCGCTCTGCATTTTCCTCCCAAGACTCCATCCTCCCACAGTTGCATAGCTGTATATCTACGCTGTCATGGGCTTGTGATTTGCATTTTTCTTCCTGTGCATTTTATTTATTTTTCCACTCTTTTTATTTCAGTGTGAAGCAGTACTCTGGTCATTTGCTGTAGACCCAGGAGGCTCAGATTGAAGCAGACTCAGATTGCCCCCTCCCTCCCCTTACCCTTCCCTTCCCCCCCTCCCCTCTCAACCTTTCTGTCCCTGTCCAACACATCCCCTTCAGACTATAATTCTGGATTGTGGGTGTCTTTTTTTCTTTTATTTTATTTTTGTATTTTTTAATAAAATAAATGTCCAACATTCCTGTGCATAAAAGAAAATGTAGATGTTCTGCATTTATAAGAGTGTAGTCCATTAGATTATCAGATACATTTTTCTTTTTTTCTAACACTCGTATATCAGAATATCCTTTAGACTTCTCAGACAAAAATAAACATAACCTTTATTTTTTTGATGGTTTTTTTTTTTTTATGACTTTGTTGGTTTTTTTTTTATGTGCAAGTTTGTGTCTGTGTAAATCTGTCGTGTGTGTGTGTGTGCGAGAGAGCGCATGTCAGCATGTGTGGGTTGGTGTGCTTTCTGTTGTCCATGTCAGTCCCTGCACACACAGTTGTACCACATTATCAGTCTGTGCAACATGCAGAATGTAAGCTTCTTTTATTTTTAAGCGCTGTCGGGAATTTCACCCTTCAGAAATTTTTGTGGATGTTTTAAGTTGGGACTTGTGGACACCAGATACAGACTAATTTGTATGAGTATGGTAGTTGTTTGATGAAACAAAATTTAAATCACTTGAGTAACTCCTCGCAAAAGTAAAACGTAGCTAGAAATTTGTTACGGCATTTTATTGGAGATTTGACAAATGGTATTGAACTTATCTCTTTTGTCCCAACAATTTCCTGTGCTCTTCACTTGTTTGCTCCCCATGCTGTGGACTTGTTAAACTGTAAGAAAAATAAAGATGATGCCACTTTTTACTGAAGCTTTTTGAATGTTTAATGAGTGTGCTCGTTGAACCTTTTGTTTTACAGCCGGGTCAGTTTTCTGTTCTGTATTAAGTGATTTATATTTTTTATCTAAAATGTCAGACAATGACAAAGTCCAACATTTTTTTCTAAAGCTTAAGGAGGTGTCTGCTCAATTGTATTTTTTTGTTTGTTTGTTTGTCCCAAAAACACAAATATATTCAACTTATTCTTGAAAGAAGCAAATAAAAGCAATAACTATTTACATTTATGCATCTGGAGCAAGTAAAGGATTAGCATTTTATCTTCAAAAGTTGCGCATGTCAATTGTTTATTAAACTTCTTCAACAGTTTTCTGTCGATCGACCAACTGATTAATCGCCGATAGAAACCTTCATCTTGTTTACACACCTGGTAGGTCTAACAATTTAATTCGTGTCCATTAGGTACCTACCCTGTGGATATGTTGACGTCATACTTGTAACGTTATTTGGTTCAGGGCGGTTTAAGAAATGTAGCCTACAATTATACGTGCAATTTTTTTTTTTTTTTAAGCTGAATGAGTTTTTGCGTGCGGAATGAATGCGATACATAAGTTTCCGGTTTCCTCTCCTGGCTTCTTGTGATTGGTTTGTCCCCTAGTGATGAGTACACGAGCGAAGCTGCGATTGGTCAACCGCTGAAAACCAGGTAGTGGAAACAGAAGTGCGGGCTTGCAGAATAGTGTCCTTGCACTCATAGGTAAGTGAAGAATTGAATGGGTTTGCACAAGAGTAAACGAGTTGTAGCTGAACGGTTAATTTATATCGACAAATCTACGTCTGACGCATTGTTGGTGAATGTGAACGCTCAAGTGTGATCCGTATTAGTGGAAACAAAAAAAAAAATGTCAGCAACGCGTGCTCGGTTCGCGCATGTACTTTTCCCCGTTCCGTTTTTCAATGAAACGTAATTACGTGATCTAACCGGCCCACTGACTGACGTATACAGCTCTTTCCAAAATGACCACAAAAGAACTGAACTTGTGTTTTTTTTTTGTTTTGTTTTTTTTATAGCAAATCATGTTAGTCATCAGAGAAATACCGGCGTAAATACATTTCATTCAGAAGGCCACTCGAGTTGTGCGTCACTGGCATCATTAACACACAGCTATTGGGCACTTGAGAGAAACGGATCGATATAATGGTGTCCTTTTGGTTTAAATGGTGGGGTTTGCTTAGAGGTGCTCCTGTCTGCAGGGCTGTTGTGTTTGTGTGCTGTTCTAATCAGGAAACCCCAACTTAAGGTCACTCTGTAAGGAGTTTGGTATCCGTCACAAATCTAGGAATGGTTTATTCCAAAGCTTCATCACTGCGCAAAATTCATGTATATGACGGTTACTTTGTAAGCTCTTGCAGGTTTTTAGTTTTACTTCTCTGCCTTCTTGATTATGTATTTTCATTCATTGTGAACTGCATTACAAAGCAGGGGGATCATTTTTAAAATGGTACTTTCCTAGATTTATGTACGATATTGATGTTTCGATATGAAATGGGCACAGGCATTTCTGTCATCCTGCACCCACCCATGTGTGATCATAGAAGCCGGTCCTGTAGTCCCTACGTTTTTGACAAGAACTTGTCTCCTCTACTCTATTTTGCAAACATCAACAATTGCCAGAGGATATCATTATTTTGACTGTTTGCATAATGTATTCGTTTGTCCATGTGTCTTGCTTCAGTTGCGTTTTTGCCCGATACAGTATCCATCATGGAAAAAGCTCTGTTTCCCCGAGAGTCTGGCCAGTTCATAGCGGAGCGGAGTCAGGATGTGTTTGTGGATGACGAAGGAGTGCAGAAGGTGGCAGAAATGCTCTACGGTCTCCAACACAGCGACGATCTGACTGCCAGTGGCTGGAAGAAGGCAAACCCATTGGCCCCAGCACCCACCACTGACCAGGGGAGTTTCACAGCACCCAATTAGTGGACCACACACTACATAAAAGTTATTGTTCAATGGGAAATGGTCAGTAGTAGGATGACAAGTGATAATTCGAGGGGCTGACTCCTGGACAGCAGCCACAAATGTCCTCGAAGGATGTATCATGTCACCCGTTATTAATATTCGCAAGATCACAGAGAAACATTTTAGATGATTTGAAATGTGGCTTCTTCTTTTTTTGTGTGTGTAGACAGTATTTCTAAATTAGAAAACATTTGCAGAGCTGAGTAATTGTCCCATATTAACTCTCAAAAAAGAGATTATTGTTATTTATCAAGCACACACATCAGTTATTTGATAGTTGCAGCTTATCAAATGTGTAAAAATGTATGCTGTTTTGTGTCATTAAAAACAGAAAAAGGTTGGGTTTTAGACTGTTTGGCAGACAAAAACAAGACATTTGATGAGGTTATCTATGGCTCTATGGAATAATGAGCATTTTTCACTCTTTAATGACATTCAAATGATTAATCAGAAAATGATCTGCACATTGGTTAGTAATGAAGAAAACCATTAAAATTGTTATTTTGTACTGTATTTGTAAAACATTGGTCATTGCCCCCTAATTTTTCAAAATAAAATTAGAGAAACTCTCAGCACTTGTTCATCTTTGTTGACTCCTACACTAATAAGTGAAAATTGTTTACGAAAGTTTATAGAGCACAACAATAGGAACAAATGTCAATCCTAGAAATCTGTTATCATTGGCCTCACCATGTTTACGCAGACATCGGCCAAGTAAAAATTGGACAGGTGTATACATAGGTGTCTGTTTCTGGTGGCACACTGTGAAATTTAGCCAAACATAACGTCAACTTCAAGGTGGAATTTTTTTTTTGTTAAACAGCTTTATCTTTAAGCCATTGTGTATTATTAAAATTTACGTTTCCAGCCTTTTTACATTATCTTCTAATCATGTCTGTATTTTACCACTGCAGGCATTAAATTGGGTGTTTGTGATAGACACCATGAACTTCTCCTTTTGGCCAGAGAAAGAAAATCAACAGTGTGAAGTGACCTATAAAGGGACCACATACACAGGTTACATGACGCTGTGTGCTGCCATCACCAGGGCCATGGAACAAGGTGAGAGCATGTACGGTATATCACTGAATAGATCACGTGTGGACACCGAGATTTTGTTTTTTGCTGTATTAAACAGGCTTTAGAACACTATTTGAAATGGGTTCCAAATAACACAGTTTTACACACCTGACTTCCTTTCTCAGGTGTAAAATTGTCTGATGCATCACAGCTGTTATTTAAATAACTCTTAAATGTTAACTGGCATCTTTTTATAAATAGATTTATCCTTTTTGTTGGCTCGGTCTCTGGAGAAATAACAACACGTGATGTGAAAAGATGTCTCTTTTTCTTCCTCCATTCTGTGTTGTTTTATCATTGCCACTTATTGTGTATGTGCCCTTTACTTGAACTTGGACTGCTGGGAAATTGCTTGTTGCTCTGCATGCATCTGTGCATCATTTATAATTAGCACGAATGACTCCGGATATGAATCAATTATGTCTCATGGAACAGTGCTCTCAATGTGTGGTCGCTGTGGCCTTTATAATTACAAAAGATTCTCTCAGAAATGCTCAGGTAGCTTTGCTCCAGAGCATGAATCTCAAGGGTTGACAGCGTGAGATCAGAGCAAATTATGTCGTTTCTAGCCTCTTGCAAGAAATGGCTACTGTGGAGTTATATTCTTGCTATTACAGCACATTATAACTTCATAAGTTAGTAGCTTTGAGAGTCCTCTTTCTCTCCAAAGGTTTCTGTCTAAAGATAACTCCTTCAAGCTGCTTCTCTTCTCCACACTCCACAGGTATACCCATTACTGATCCAAAGTACTTTTCTCAGATAAGTGTGGAGGAGCTGGGGCAGGTTCTTCGATCAGACAATGAGACACCCATGCCGATGCTTCAGGAGCGCCACCAGGTTTTGACATTATAATGATATGCAACAGTGATGGTACAGAGAAAATAATGATTCACTTAATCTACATGTCACTTTCAGTAATTATATTTTACTATAACAATTTGACACCTTCAGTGCAGTGATGGAAAAGATGTCTCAAGATTGTGCTTTGCATTTCAACTTTCTGTTTAAAACTATACAAAAGTATCTGACACTTGACTTAAGGCAGCTTTCTCTGCAGTTATGTAGCACAAAACAAAAGCAGAGCTGTTCAATGTAAAGACAAAGAGATGTTTTGAGGAAAACATCAGGAAATCATCGCATCTCTCTTGTTAATAGACTCAAGCAAAGATGGGCCAATGACAGCCAACACGTTGTTAAATCCTGCGCAGTACATACTAATGTCCTACGTCCTGTCATATTTATATACAATATGGCAGCTGTGTGTATGTGTATCCTTGAGTCCTTCACTTGAGATTGTTTTACATTTATTTATTTTATTTTATTATGTTGCATATCTGAACATCTTTCGACATATTTTTACATATTAAGAAAGAAAACTGATAGTATAGATTAAGTAATTATTAATCTGCTGTTTTCCTTTTATTAGTGGAATTTGAAAGTAATGCAGCTCTGTGCCTCCGACTCATCTTTGTTGTTAAATTTCTACCCATCACATACCAAATTTTTCCAACAAGGTGCTGACCGAAGGCGGCCGTGTGCTGCTGGAACATGGCGGAAGCTTCCGGAGTTTTATCAGCCAAGCCGGAAACGACGCCCGCAAGATGGTGGAGCTCATTGTGGAGAAGATCCCCTCTTACAGAGACGAAGCTACATATGAGGTTAGAGTTTAGTACGCCCATTGGAAAATTTCAGAATAATTCATGTTTAGAAATTTGCAGAGAATTTTCTTAAAGACGTGTACTGCATTTGCCTTGATTGTAATTGTTATGGTTTTCAAAAATGACCAGCTGCTAAATTGCTGCAGGCAAGACATGAAATGTCTTACGGAGTCTAAGCCAATTTTTGCTCCAGTTCATTGTCTGCTCTCAAATTCATTTTCTGCACCATGACCGTATTGTGTAGTCTCTTTGGATGTATAGTCTAATAAAAAATACACAAAATGTATGAAACGTCATGAGAGCACGTAGGAAGTGTGTGATCAAAGATAAATGTATGTATTTGGGGAACTTAAGATAAGCTGTGATGAGAGTTCCACCTCCTGGCCGATGATAGTGTGGCAACTTTCAAGCAGTAAAGGAGCAAATTATACTGTTTGCGCATACATTGTTACAATGATATTATCTTTGTATATGGACATCTGTCAAGTAGTAAACAGTAATGACTCAAAAAAAACTAAACAGATAATCGTGTGCTGTTGCCCCCCTGTTTGTTTCAGGGGAAAAGAATCTCATTCTACAAGCGAGCTCAAATCCTGGTGGCAGATTTCTGGGGCATCATGGAGGCCAGAGGACAGGGAGACATCCTTAACATGGACCAACTCACCATGTTTGCTGACTACAGGGTCCCTCAAGCAATTGTCTACTTAGGAGCACTACGATACTCTGACTTACTGATGGAGGCGCTGAAGAACGGTGAGACAGGAGTGTGTGTGTGCATGTGTTTCTCTGGTCAGAGAAAACAAATCATTTAAAAATCATTATCCCTGTGTGTGTGTTATGTGTTTGTCTCTCATTTCTCTCAGGAGAGCTGCTGTGTTCAGGGGACAGGAGGGAAGTTGAGATCCGAGGTTGTTCGATTTGGTCTGTGGAGCTGATCAAAGAACGTCTTTGCAAACTGGTGAAGGAGCGAGACGGACAAACTTGCAGTGTCAACTCAGCAATCATCGACTTTTACCTGTGGCCTTACGCCAAGCAGCATCACAAAGATATGGCCCACATTCCCATACACCACACGCGTTGTATTTACTACTGACGAGCTGGCTGGTAGCCGTACGTAGAGTATGCTGCACGTCTCTGTGTGCAGCCTTGGCACCGGTGCCTTTCTCTGGGATAAGGCCAGACATGTCTCTGTGCCAGATGTATATACAAACAGGCTTCTCTCTAGCTGTAATGGAAATAGGTGTGAAGCTCTCATTCAGCTTGTTTGCCTATGTAGGTATAACACTGTTGCCCATTTGCAGTCAATTCAAATGTTTACTGTTATGGAACATTTTCTAACAAACCTCTTACTGTAGCGTAGAGAAAGTGATTGTTTAATGCTGTGCTACATTCACTAAACTATGTGAACTGATGGCAATTATTAAAACAGCAGCAAAAATAAAATATTTTTGTTAGATACGGTACCTTTCTTTGTTTTTTTTAATCAAGTGTTGCAATGGATTAATAGGAGAACCATGTTTCCACATCATCTACTGCAGAGCTTAAAGTAGGATATCTCCAAAACAGCTTCTTCAAACATCATCTAATTTTTCAAGAGATTTATAAAGCAATACATTTTAAAATAATTATGAAATAATTAAAAAACAATGTTTTGAAACATCAGCATGAATGAATGATCGCAAAGATTGTTCAGAATGAAATCAGTATCTGTGCTGGTTAAAAACAGCTACTGTCACATTATTTTAAAGTGTTGTAATGTTTTTTTCTCAAGTTGTTGTGTGTGGCCTACTGTGTAATTAGAAGAACAGTCTATAGGTCAAATTTTGTGGAGGCATTGATCTTTCCCCTCCTAAGGAAGAGGATGAAGTAAAGGCAGGAGAAGAGGTGACAGTCTGCAATAAATATATCACAAATATCATTTCTATTTGGAGATTTAGTGTTGAATATTTAGAAATATAGTAGAAGAGGTGTCTTTTAAGAAAGAGCAATGAGAGATTTTAAATGGATACTAGATATTTCTGTGTAGATAAAGAAATATTTCAGTAAATTTGGAAAAGAAACAAAGATGACTATCAAGTAGATCAATATAGTTTAAAATAAATAGATCATCATAAATCAATCATATCATCAATTAAAATATTAGTAAACACATCAAATTAAAATAATAAATCAATATAGAATTTTGATAATTTCATCAACATCACTTTTAAATAGGCCTAATTCAATTATCTATCTGTATGTTTTATTCATTCTGGTCGGGAATGTATCTCCGGTATGATTAGTTTTGTTTGTAGCCAATATACTGGAGACTGAATATAAAAACATCTGAAAATGCACAGGTAGATGCAGCGTCAGGCTCGGAAGATGGCGCTGCTGTGTTCACGGCGCCTCTCTGTCCGCCCTCCGTAAAGGCTCTTGAACGTCTCTTCCTGTTTTCCTCGACCGCAGCGGCACCGCGGCGGCGGTTTCCCGGGCAACCGAGAAGCGACAACAACCGAGATGGTACGAAGTTAACAACAACACGACAACAGGAGGGGGAAAACAAACAAACACTCGGAAGGTTTGTTTTCATTCCTTTTTGTTCATTGACTTGTCTTGATTTAGCATTAGATCAGCGAAGAGCTCAGGGAAAAAGAAAAAAAAAGAAGAGTTTCAACATTACTAAGCTGTGAGATGCCGGGAACAAAGTGAAACTCCATGTCTACAATTGCATCCGTCATGAACGAGGTGTGTGTCCGGGTGGCGGTCCGTATCCGTCCCCTGCTCCCCAAGGAAGTCCTGCACCACCACCAGGTGTGCGTGCGGGTGGTGCCAGACTCGGCACAGGTGATGCTCGGCTCGGACCGACTCTTCTGTTTTGACCACGCTTTTGGACCGACGGCCACTCAGGATGAGGTGTACGAGTCCTGCGTCCAGCCCCTGGTGGAGTCTCTGCTCGACGGCTACAATGCAACTGTCTTTTGTTACGGACAAACAGGGTCAGGCAAGACATACACACTCGGAGGGGGAAACCAAGGTAAGGGTGGGTTTAAAGATGCAACAGGGTGGGGGGCTGCAGTTTTGACTCGGGGCAATCTATGGAGTTTAGGGGAGTGTGTGTGTGTGTGTGTGTGTGTGTGTGTGTGTGTGTGTGTGTGTGTGTGTGTGTGTGTGTGTGTGAGAGAGAGAGAGAGATAGAGATAGTGTGAGAGCAGGGGCGGGGTGGGGGGGCGTATTATTTAAGCTTTATGCTTGAGGTGAGAAAAACTCAAAGGTAACCTTTGTAGAATTACACATTTTATTGAAAATTTCAAGCTGACACCCAAATAGGGTGGAGAAAAAAACGACAACATGTAAATGGCATTTATTTTTCAGATTGCTGTTTTTATTCCTGTAGATGATTAAATCATTTTCCTGAACAGTAACTTTCTGTTACCCCATTGTTATACTTCAAACACGTCCCAGGAATTTTGACAGTAAATATTGTGTCTAATGTTTCTCTCTCTTATCCTCATAAATATATGTTTTACTACCAAAAACCCTCTCTCAGATGAAGAGGGAGGGATTTTTGACTGTGTGGCACACGATGTGTTCTTGATGCTGGGGGAGAAGAGGAAGAGCACTGATGGTGTGGAGGTCACAGTGCGGGTGTCATATATGGAGCTGTACCGGGAGGAACTACGGGACCTGCTGGACCTGCACACCGTTCAGAAAGAGCTCCATATCAGAGAGGATGAGAGGGGAAACACAGGTAATGAAGACTTTTAGACTGACAAGCAGATGTTACAATATGTATTTTTACTTTTAGAAGTCAAATGATGGGAAGAGCTTTTAGAATTACCTAAAAAAAATAAAAAATCCTGTGTGGATTTTGTCCTTATATCCACTCCCTAAATATTCCTACTTAAGGACAAACCTACATGCAGTGCATACATTTGGGAGACTTGCAAGAGAAAGCTTGAATTAATACAGCAGAGTCCAACATACAGTACAATGGCTCCTAGCATGAAGTTTCAAACATGCTGTATGCACACTTCCCAGCGTTCATCTCAGCAGGTAGTTAGAGATTTATTTATTCCAAGCTCACGAGATAATCGTGGTAAAATCATTCGTGCTGCAAAATACATGATATTTTGATACTCACAGGCTGTGTTTTACGTCCCATGTTTAGTAAACTGTTTTTAATGGTTTTCAATTGGTTGCAGCCCCATTTAATGAATGAGAGACATGAATTTAGAGAGGATGAAGAAGTTATAGAAGTGTTCAAATTAGATTAGACCCTACATGTATATGTGATATACCCAATGTGGAATGTAACATTCCAGATTATTTGAGTAAAAAGGATCCTTGTGTGTGTTTTAAGTGGTGGTGGGAGCCAAAGAGGTGGTCGTCACCTCAGCAGAGGAGCTGCTCAGCGTTCTAGAGATGGGAAATGCCCTGCGCCACACCGGCACCACAGGAATGAACGAGCACTCCAGTCGCTCTCATGCCATTCTCACCCTTCAAGTCATCACATGTTGCCACAACAACTCCTCTTTAAAGTCGGTCCGCTCCTCCAAACTCTGTCTGGTTGACCTAGCAGGCTCCGAACGTGCTGGAAAAACTGTGACACAACTCAAAGAGTCTGCTCAGATCAACACAGGACTGCTTGCACTGGGCAATGTTATCCGGGCCCTCTCTGACCATGGTCGAAATCGCCGTGGCAACAGCTGCAGCAGTACACACATACCATACCGTGATGCCAAAATCACCCGTCTCCTTCGTGATTCACTGGGAGGTACCACCCATACGCTGATGGTTGCATGCGTAAGCCCCTCCCACCACTACGTTGCTGAGACTCTGAGCGTCCTGCAGTTTGCGTCCAAGGCTCGTCACGTTCGCAACCGTCCAGGAGCAACATCTACTCAAACAGAGGTTAAATCATGCTCTACAACCTGGCACCCCGGTGAGGCTCGGCTAGGGGAGCTGGAGTACGAAGTACAGACTCTGAGAGAGCTACTGAAAGAGACGGAGATGGAAAGGGGAAAGACAGGGAGAGGAAGTAGAGAGGGGGACAGCGTCAAACAGCCCTGTCAGACCGGGGGATCTGAACACGATAAGGTGAACCAAGAGGAACTGTCACAGTACCGGCTCTATATATATATATATATATATATATATATATATATATATATATATATATATATATATATATATATATATATATATATATATATATATATATATATATATATATATATATATATATATATATTGGCACAGGAAGCTGCAACTCTGCTTGCAGACATCTCGGGCCCCTCTCCAAGTCATTCTTTCAGGCAACGACTGCAAGATTGGCAGGAGAGACTGACAGTTGTCAATCATTCACATCAAACTGATCATATGGATCTTTCAGAGAGGGATGGAGACCAACTTGACTGTGTTACCATTTTAAAACTCAGAGAAGAGTTGAACAAATGCCAGGTAATATCCCTTGTGATATCCTCAGTTGTTATCCCCTGAGAGCATGTGAACATAAACTATGCTGTAGATGCACTAGATCAGAGGAGTTACATTGGCAAAAAGGATTAGCGAGTCTTCTTTTCTTTTTCCCATCTTTCCTTAGGAAGCTCTCCATATAGAAGAGCAGCTGTTGGAGCAGAAAAATGCAGAACTGAGACAGGTAAAAAAAGAAGCTGAGAAACTTCTGCAAGAGAGAAAAACCCACCTCCTAGCGTCAGCTGAAGAAAAGGAGCGTACTCGTATACAGGTAGGAGAAGGACAGAATGGCATCCCTGCCGGGGTTTTCTTCATTGTTCACATTCATGTACATTTGTGTGTAAATTGCTTAGGCAGAGCAACTGGTGAACCAGCAGATTCTGATTGATCGCCTTCGCAGCGACCTCATGACCTTTCGGGGCACAAGCTCAGGGGCAACAGTAGAAGCAGGGGCGTCTGGGTACTCGGACAGGAGACCTCACAGTGTTCCTTTGATCAGACACAGCTGTGTGGGCAGGCCTCCCAGGAAGGTAGGTAGCTTCACAATTTCCTATTTAAC
Organism: Brachyistius frenatus; assembly: GCF_029030835.1. Lineage (NCBI taxonomy): Eukaryota > Metazoa > Chordata > Actinopteri > Embiotocidae > Brachyistius > Brachyistius frenatus. The sequence goes on from NW_027210629.1 coordinate 1,347,849, forward strand.
TGATCCACGCTGTGACTTATTTCCATGTTGTTGATACCGTTGTCATGGCAACAGTAGCTGCTTGAAACGGCCAGAAAAATAAAATAAGGTTTTTATACATATTGTAGGATTTCTAATTTCATTTCTAATGTCCACTGCGAGCACCTTTTTACAAAACAGTCAACAATGCAAGTATACACGCGTGTAAATTATCTATCAAACTGTAAGGTGTAGTGTAGATGTGGCGTGACTGCAGGTATGCATGGATGGTAGTGTGTTCATCAGCCGAATCAACTGACCCATCATACACTGTTCTGCGTGTGTCTAATTGTTTGTGTGTTTGTCTCTTACACCCTCAGTTTTGCTTGTAACTTAGATTGTCTTAATTACTAAATAGTTTTGCTACATTTATGTGCATTCACATACTATTGTTCGTGGCTGTGCATATGTTTTGCCCAAATGCATGTGTTTGTAGATCCACTCCAGCCCACCAGCCTATTCACTGGAGAGGGTGATGGCAGCTTTTAAGATGCGAGGTCATCTCCTGCTGGCTGAGCTTGAGGAAAAGGATGAAGTGTTCTGTCCATTCATAAAACAGCAGGCAGAGAGGAAAGACAGGGATGAAGAGAAGGATGATGGAACAGGATTTAGGTGAGAGCCTATATAATAAAAGGCTACTGGTTCTTTTTTTTTGTCCAAACATCAAATAATTTGCTACAGCAAGCACAGTTTCAACCAATAGCCTGTGAATCATTTATGCAACAAATACTGACCAAAAAGCAGTTATATCTTTCAAAATAGTCACTAACTCGTCAAAAGTTCCCTGCAGATGTGGTTGGTAAGCAAAGATACCAGTCTCTATTATACAATGATCATTGTTAGGAGTTTCTCTCTTCTAATACAACCCATGTCCAAGAGTACAGTAGGTTTGCTACAGTACACGCCACAGAAATACACAAGTTTCACACATCAAGAATCTTTTGTCCAGAAGATATTTGTTTTAATCACAGCAGCAAGTTAATTTGAAATGACCTGCCTAATCAAATATTGTGATGTTACTTAAGGCGTTCTTTAAATCGAACGTGGACCAGCCGGCAGAAGAAATCAGCTCTGAAAGAGAAAAACACAGGCGTACATCAACCTCAACGAGCCACAGGTATACTCTACATGCACTTACTCTGGTATTCTTTCATTTCCCTGTCCTTCTGTATTGGTTATAGCTTGCTTTCCTGCTTCAAATCTTTTCTGTGATATTTAATATCCAGGGGCTCTTTCCTTCTTCGCAGGCAACGAGAAAAACCAGCTCAAGCGAAGCCATTTGAGAAAGGCCAGAATAAGAGCCAGTGTTACTGAGAGAAGGATCCAAGATCTATCAGTCAACATGCACATGAAGGAGCAGCTCATCAAAGATCTTAACAAAACTGGTGTGTTTATGTAATTGCATACCATGTATTTCTGTGTGCAGTGAGTCAGAACAATGGAAAATGGTGGATTTGTTTGAGTATCAGATCAAGTGCGAGGAGTTTTGTGTGAGTTAGGGTTGGTAGAAACGTTCCTGCAGTACTGATACAAGATTCCTGTGATGACATACTAAAAGTACATTCTCATGACCAGGCTATAGTGATAATCTCATAATCAAATACATTATTATTTGTTTTACAAATTATTAAATAATATTTATTGTCTGCAATAGTGACTAGTTAATATATATGTATGCAAAGTCTAAAAAAGTCAAAGGTTTTCACATTTGGAAATAACAATGCTGTTGCAGCAAGAGCCCTTATCACTCCAAGGTCTCATGAAGAAGCAAACAGGTTGAACATACAGATTGGAAGTCACTGTTTCCAATGGGCAGCCTTATTCTTATATACCTTAAAATATTTTAAAACTCCTGGAAACTATTGTACAAAATCAGTGAATGATAACCTGATGGTTGATCATGTATTTCTGTGTTATTTTTTAACGTTGTGCTCTCGCCTGACAGACAGGGACTCTCAAGCAGTGGACAGGCATGACAGGCAGAGGGGTGATGGCAGGGAAGCCGACGTGTTGACGAGACTTTCCATGCAGAGCCAGCAGGTCCGAGCAGAGATGTACCACAGCCTGCGGCACATGAGACTGCAGAGAGCACAGCTTCAGAGCAGCCTCAGTCAGCTGAGAGACACCAGTGATGACAGAAATGAACTCCACCAAAATGGGGTAAACTGTGCAGATTTTTTTTTTTTTTAAATTGGCTTTGAGGAACATCAAACATGTTACACAATGGAGTGGAAAAGAGATGAACATGTTGAACTTCAGTTTAGTCTTGTGTTATTATCTCAGCTCTGTTGATCCAAACTTTTAACTTTGACTCAGTTGTTTTAATAATCATTTTGATTTGATTTTTTTTTTTGTATTTCCCACAGTCAGTTAAGTTTGTAAACCTTCTTGAGAAACATATTGTCTTCACAGTATGTCAAAAAAAAATGCTAAAAGTTACATTGATGGCTCTTACTGTAGGTTCTACTCTTTGTCAGTGATTTTAATGGCTATCTTTTTTTTCCAAATTGATATTTAACATTGGTTTTACTGAAATTTGAACATTTAATCTGGCTTTATCATTTAAAACTGTATAAAACCAGTTTGACTCTTACTTACCTAATCTAGGTTCTAATTAAACCTCGGTGGAAGTCACCATATCATCCACATAATATCTAACAGCTGACTCATCATGGGTATTTGCTTTCTGAGTAAACACAATTTATGTTTTTGTTTAAATTAGCAAATTGTTGGAGATACGACCATGTGCAAAGGTTTTCAGCTTGAAAAGTCAAAGGAAAAGGTAAGACACATTTGTTATGTACAGATGCGCTATAAATTATCTGTTTGTTTTGATTTTGTCTCCTCTCAAAAAGCCATTTTGACTGTATTTCTTTTGTATACAACTTAGCCTTTTTCTGTTACTATGTCAACCTTTGTTTTTTTCATTGTACTCATACCTTGTTAATTTTCCTCCCTCCTCCTTTGCTCTCACCCTCTTTGCTCCCTTTAATCCCTTGCCATTCTTTTCTCCTCCACTTCTTCACTGTAGCTGCGTGACAGTAGTTGGCTGGAGAAGGAGGAGGAACGGGCTCTTCAGAAGAGAGCAGAGCTGCAGGAGCTGGAGGAAGAGCTGAGGAGGAGAGAAGAGGTGCTCCTGCACAGGGAGGCCTGTGCGCAACAGAAAAACAAACTAGAGATCAAGATGCTCCGCTCCAGTCAGGTTAGACTGTGTTTTTATGACAATTTAATTGAAATATTGGGACTGTTTATTAACAATATTTATGGTTTAGGAGAACACATATCATATCATATCATCAAAGCTGGAATTGGGATTTTCTTTTTATTATTATTTTTTTTTTATCAATTACTTTTCAGGGCCTGAGTCAGGACCTGCTGCATGTGTCGATGCAGTTGGAATCTCTGGAGGAGCAGCTGCAGAGCAGCAGGAGTGTAAAAATGGTTGGAGGAGTTACCATAGAGGAACTTCAGAAAGAGAAAGACATGCTTCAAAAGAAAAGAGACACTCTCGATGCCCAGCTGAAGGACAACAGAGTGCTCACTGTGGAGGTCAGAAAGCAGGCAACTTTTTATGTATGATTTACATGATGTCGTTTTTGCACAGGTTTTGGTCAATTGTCCTTTTATTGGACCTGATTACATGAAGCTTTTATTGTTCATGAGTTAAGATTTCCTTTTGTGCACTTTGATTTATATGTGCTTTTTTGTAGGAGGAGCATTCCCTTCTCCAGCTTGAGGAAGCTATTGAAGCTCTGGATGCAGCTCTGGAGTATAAAAACCGTTCCATACAGGACAAAGAGACGAAGCTGTTTGTCACCGACTCATCACAAAGCAGTGAACCCTCCCAACTCTGTGATGTCACCAGGAAGCTGAAGGACCTCTCATCACCTGAGGCTTTGGAGCTGCTCCTCAAATATTTCAACAAGGTAAGAGAAAATGCATACGCACATATGGTTGTATGCACGGTTCACCTCTAAATATAAAACTGCGTACTGGGCATCCCTTCCATTCTTGTTCTTTACCGGTGCCTGCATGCTGTCTCTCTATCTTGACTCCCCTTCTGTTTCCCTTTCCTTTCCCAATAATTAATATTCACAAATAAATTCTGCGTTTGCCCGCTGTGTGGTGGCTGTGCTTTTCTAAAGACATGGTCATTCTATTGAAAAAAAATTATTTGACCATGGTCAAACAGAAACTGAATGCTGCCTTTCTCTCTTTCTGTTCCAGCTCAAGATTGGTGTTTTTCCATTTTGTCTTCCTCCCAGATTTGCCCTCCCTCCTTTCTTTTGGCAAAGGCCTTCTGAGAGTTAGAAGTGCAGCTGCACAATTTCTTTCAGTGCTTATTCTTTAGTTGTAATTCAATTGAAATTTATTTTCCCTGAAAGCTCCCAACTGCGTCCTTCAGCTGGCCAGATAATACATCTTAACAGTAAACTACATCACCTTCTCTCCAGGAAGTTAATTTGCACCATGTTATACTATGATACCACTATGACATGATTTACTTCTTCTCACCTCGTTTGCTCTATCCTTTTCTCTACAGGTGTGACATTAGATGTAATTGTGTTGTGTGTTTTTCCTTTTCTTCCACGTTTGTCATCCTCTCTAGGTTGTCTGTCTTCGAGAGGCGGAGTGCCATCTACGTTTGCGTTGTGAAGAGCTGGAGCTGCATGCTGAAGAGCAAGAGGTGGTGCTGAGGAAGATGGAGGCCACCATGCAGCGGCTTGCCCTGGATGCAGACCGCCGGCTCACCGAGCAACACAGAGATCACCAGAACAACATCCAGCTACTGCTTCAGAAACTTAAAGGTGAGGAATTTAGGTCAACCTGGAGAAATCTATTTCAGCGTTAACTATTTTGTCTGATTTTTAGAGCAGAAATTGTTTAATGAATGGTGCGCTTTCATTTTTTTTTTTTTTTTTTAATCTCCCCATGTTCTTTTGTATGTGTGTGTTTAGAAGGTGTTTCAGGAGAGGCACAGCAGGCTATACAAGACAGACTGCAGGATCTGGAGAAAGAGCTCTTTTTCTACAAAAGTTCCAGTAGGCAGCTCAAAAAGAAACTCAAGGAAATTCTCAGTGACCGTCTACACCCCGATGATCAGCCCTCACTTACACAGGAGCACAGGCAAATGCATGATATGCAGATATACGCAAGTGCAAGTGAACCCCAGACTAATACGGATGAGGTGCAGACAAGTACACATATTGCAAAAACATACACAAAAATACACGCTGAGCAAACAGACAAAAAGACACACAAGGATTCTCTCACCAACAGATATGCACACGCAACGCAGTGTCTGTCTTCATGTCCTGACCGCCAAGCATTCAAACAGACAAAAATGCCCGAATACAACAATATACCGACACAGTCCCAGAGGAGGAGTGTTAGAGGTCAGTCTGAGGGTAGTTTAGAGATGACACCAGTCCGTTTGTGTCGCAGAGAGCTGAGACAGATCCCTGCAGCTGACCTGCAGGTCTCTGGCTCTGCCACAGGGAGGCGACAGTCTGTTGTGGATTCCAGCACAGAGTCAATACTAGAAGACTCCATAGAAGTGTCCAGGAACACTATAAGATGATGTTGCATCATTTGCATAACTCTTCAGTGGCTTAAATAGATGATGTTCCTTATGTGTCACTTGGCAGGAGTAGTGTCTACAGCAGAATCCCGCTGGGTGCTAGTAAATAAAGGGAAATGTGTTGTAGATAACGAATCAAATAACTCACTGAATGTGAATGAAGCATTATTCCTCTCATCTTAAGTATTGTGTGGAAATGTTTGTGTATTACTTTTGGGAGAATACATAATTTAAGGACTCTGGGGCTATGACATCAGTGAGAAGTGCCCACAAGTGCATTCAATGGCATCACACAATAACATCACAACATACTTAATGTGAAGAATTAGTTAAGTAACTTGAACTTTTTTGTTCCCAGTTTTCTTTTTTTTAATTCCCCATTGTCCTTTGTACAACATGTCCAATCTACTATTGATGTGATACCGCAGAATAGTCAAGTTTATGAGCGGGGGAGAAGAAGATGGAATTTAATCTTTTCCAGTTGAATCTTTTGTCATGACACAATCCTGTTATTTGTCTGTTTTCTTTTGGGGGTCACTGATTCCTCAGATCCTGTTTATACTAAATGTTGGTGAGTTTTGCTGTTCTTTAAAATAAGTAGCACAAGAATGGACTCAAACAATTACATGTAGAGAGAAATTTCCAATAATTTGGATGTGTGATAATAGAATAGATTAAAACTCTCCATTTTATGGTGATAGATAAAAGTACAGCACTATTTATACAATCCATGTTTTATGGCCCAGAATTAATTTGGAATCTTAATTTTCAAGCTCTTAGAAATCTAGAATCCTAAAAAAAAAAAGACAAATCACAAGTTTTAACAGCTTTCTTTGCAATGCCATTAATAACTCTGACACAAATACATTGCATACATGACATACAACCATACGTATGTTTTGTGAAAATGGGGTATTTAATGCAAGTATCAGCACTTTTCTAATATTATTTCTGTAGTCATAATATAGTAGTTCATTTAACTGTCATGATCTGCAGCCACTAAACTGATTCTCCTTGTTACAGCAATATTAGTTTAAAATGTACAATAAATTTGGGAAAAATGTTCATACACCTGTTGTAATCAAACAGTTCCATGTCTATTTATTTTTCAGCACTGTTGAGCACTTAAATTGGCCAGTAGATACGTTGTTTTCTGCACTACAACAACAATATAAAACTCTGTTGTTTTTTATATGTATTGAGGTTTTGATACAAACTTTGTGAGCACTTTAAGTGTATTGTTTGTATATTGATGACTGGGATTAAACATCCTCATATCAATAGCTATCTTTAATTGTCTCTATTGTGTGGGCTTATTCCCATTCTTTTCATCTCCAACACACGGACATCATAGCCATGATTGTGGGGTGAGTCTACCATGAACCTCACCTATCCTGTGAAAAGTGTTTTCCTCTCTATTACAGGCTGTAAATTAGGTGAACAATAAGACAAAATTGCTTGAATCTGTCATACATTAATTTCCTTGAATTGGATAAAGCTGTAATTTAGGCTACTTAATACTTGCTTTCCTTTACTGACTGAATTAGAAATATATTAATAATACTAATATGTTCGTTTTTGATCATTTGATCAAATGTAGCCTCGCTTTATTTTTGTACATGTAACACAACACGCCATTGAGTAGGCTTATACTTTGACAGGGTCGAAGGGCGGCTACATTTCTTTGTGAAGTGTTCAGCCACATCGCAGCTTCTTCTTCAGAGGATGAAGTTCGGTTCGTGTTTATGGTGATGGGACAGTTTTATTCTAAGGGACACAGCATGTCATGATAGAAGACATGACGACTGAACAAACTCCAGAGAGGAGGTTTAAATTATTACGCAATATCTTTAAAATGATTGTTGAATCGGTTCAGAAAACAATACAAATGTAGCTAATACGGCAAATATAATGTTTTTAACTCAAAACAGAGTGAATGACCATTAAACCAACAAACAACAGGCTAAATAAAAAAATAATAATAATAAAAAAAAAAAAATCTGCAGGCATTTTAAACTGAAAGGACGAAGAGCGTTTCTCCTTTTTTTTTTGTCACCGCCGGGCTGCCGTACTCAGACAATCGTTGTTAGCAAACCGACGGTAACCGACAGCACCTTCACGAACAGGTGAAAGTATTATTTAGGAACTTTTCTCGCGATTAGTGCCTCTTTAACACAGGTCAGTGGTTATTTTAAAAACAAAAGACCAATGTGAGTCCGTTCGTGTGTTTTTCGCCGGCACGTATCACGACTTCTGCACTTGTTAGGGAAGCTAACGAAACCGGCTAAAGCGGTGTGTCGTTAGCTCGGTTATGTCGCTCCTCCCGTGAGGCCAACCTCGCTGCCTCCGCTCCTCAAATCACTTCACATTTATCTGCTCTGCCGACGAAACGCTTCGACGGCTCAGTCTTGTTGTTACACATACAGCTGTTCGCCTTCAGACCCAGCGCGTGAACATATCCGATAAAGTGGTTGCAACTGCAAGCTAACTCGTTTTATGACCCGTTTCAAGTTATCTTCACTATAATCGTTGTAATCCATCTTATATATATATATTTTTTTTTTCTTTTCTTTCCTCGTTTAAGTTTCCCCCTTTTTTGTTGTTGTTGCTGCGATGGCATCGTCTGCAATGATCACCGTCCCCACCACCGCCTCCCGCTTCGCCCTGCTTCAGATCGACTCCGACTCGGACTCCGACGCCTCCGAGCCGGGGAAGACGAGCACCAAAAGCTCCTCCGGGAAGCCCCGGCAAGGAAAAGCAGGAGCGGCCGGGGGGGGGAAAGCGGCGGCGGCGGCCCAGGGCAACGACAAGAAGAAAGACAAGAAGAAGAAGAAGAAGGAGCAGCAGCAGAGTGAGGCAAACGAGGTGAGGGGGTGAAAGGTGGGGAAGTCGAGTCCCCCCCCCACCCTCTTTTGCTTTCTCTACCCCCCCCCACACACACACACACACACACACACACATGTCTGTTATGAAGCTGCAAACATGGCTTTCGTTTTGTGACATTTGGTGACCCAAGTGTGTGCTTCTGTTGTTTTGACTTCACCTGAAATGAAAGTGCGCAGGGTGGTGGTGTTCAGGGTGGTGTTCAGGTACTCTACAGGAAGACGGATGATGTTTTTGTTTTCTCGCAGCTAAAAGAGGAAAGGAAGAATCTAACGCAGTTGTTAAAAAAAAAAAAAAAAAGGGGGAAAGAATTAGTTCTGTTTTTTTGTTTGTTTTTGTTCTCATTGAGATTAATGTCATTTTTGCGAGAGAGGCCGGAGAACAAATTCCTCACACAGGATGCCATCTGAAAACAACCATCGCACACACACACACACACACACACACACACTCTAAGGAAAACAGGCCCAAATATTTATGAGAAATATATGATATTAGAGCTTTAAAGTCTCACCGTAGTGAGTGTCTCTAAAACGTCGAGCTGTGCTGCAGCTCAATGTTAGCCTGGTACGGAGAGCACGTAATGCTTCTCGAATAATGAACCCTGGTAAGTTTGTCACTTTAAATTAAAAAAACAAACAACAACAAAAAAAAACTCAAAGAAGGCATACCTTATCGTATCATCCCAGTTGGCTGTGTGTGGTGGACCCCCAATAGGGAGTTGACCAGTGGACATCCTAGTTAGGTGCCTGAACTACCTCAACAGTCTCTCCAGGAGCAGCGGCTTTTGGGCAGGAATGTAGGCCGGCCGATAAATACAGAGGGTTTGCGTTACGGTTCGGCTCCCCGTTCACCGCTACGGTCTGCCGCTTCTCGAAGGTTCATGAAATTACTTCATGAACTTAAAAGCCTGCGTTTCGAATGATACGCGCTCTGGTGTTTCATACACGGTCCAGGCCATACACCAGGTTTTGATCTTGACTTGTTGACATTTTATTGACCAATGATCATTGATTGAGAAAACATTCCGAATAATCGACACTGAAATAAGTGTGCACTGCAGCACAATTAAAATGCTTGTTCAGAGACCCACTAGTCCGCTCAAAGAAACTTAAGAAATCCACATCCATCCCACAGACACACTTCATTCATAAACATATAGTGACGGTTTCTAAAGCTAACGAAAAGATCAAGTTTTTGTTCATAAAAGTAGCAATAAGGGTGATATTAAGTGAGTGTTTGGATCAAGTTTTATCTCTCTCTCTATTAGTTGCGTAATTTGGCCTTTAAGAAGATTCCTCAGAAGTCTTGTGCTCCTCCGCCCTGTATGACGCTGTCAGGGATAGCTAGTGAACTTCTGAACCCTGCATCAGGGGACCACAATATACCTTCAGAGGGGTGGCAGCAGTGGAAGCAGAGAGATGAGCAGGTAAGAGAAAACAACTATTACATAATTAAAGGGGGTAGGCTCGTGAGACCCGCTTGGTAACAGTAGTACCATTCATGTGTACTTTTGGAAACTGCTTTACTTACAAGTCCTTTTGAGTGGAGCTGTTCAGAGGTCAGCAGTGGAGGAGTGGCTGCGCTGGCATCTTCCATGTGCAACGACATGAGCAGGATATTGTTGCATAGCATAAGAATAGAGCAGATGTATAAAATGTCGTCTGTCCTTGCTGTGTCTGCATTTCAAGCAGTCATGTCTGACTTTACAGATAGTACCAATTGAATGTTCTTCCTCATCTTTTTTTTCTCCCTCTCCCCTCAGATAACCACAGAACTTTATGAGGCGGACCTGGAAAAGGCTTTGATTCTAAGTAAACTGGAGTACGAACAAAAGAAACAGGTACGCATCACACGCAAATATAACCCTTTTGAAAGACAAATTGAGGGACACGGTTGTCACTGCGGGCAAATTTGAAGAAATGTATCATTTTTTACAAAACTGTTGATTTGGTGGCAGTTTTGTTGCCCTCTGACACGTCTGTGACATATTCTGACGTACAAGGGTTCTTGAAATTATAAGAAAAGACACTTAATTGTATTATTTTATGCCTTCATGCTGGAACTTTTCAGCAGATGCAGCTGTTCATTGGAAATATACTTTGGATGCATGGAGCTAAAAAAACAACAACCTTTTGTTCCTTTCCCTTACTGTCCCTGGATCTTCTGTTTCGATCAAAGAGCAACAGCCATTCATTTTTACAAGAGCATTTATTTCTAGCATGAAATATTAAGAATTTTAACGATGAGTTTTCACATGGTCTGCTTTCATTCTACAGAGCAACACAAACACATCCTCGCCAAAGTCACGAGGAGGAAAAGAGGGCGGAGGGAAGAAAGACAAAAAGAAGAATCAGCAGGCAAAAGAGAAAAAGACAGTCTCCCTGCAGGACTTCCAGGCTGAGGGCAGTGTAGGTGAGAGAAACTCGCTGATCACTTTCAGAATCAATTAAACTAGAATCTTGTGTTGCAGTCTGTCTCAGCCAGAACACAACCTGGAACTGTAAACCACATTAAATGCATTCTTCTCTTAAGTTTTGTTGCGTTATATCAATGTATGTTTTCTCTCTGCAGAACATTTGAGTAAAAAACAAGAAAAGGAGGTGAGCAAGGGGTTATATTTATTGTATACTGTATAAACAGCATCGTATTATACAATATGGTGGTGTTACTGATGAGTTGAATGAGTTCTCAAATAAAGCAGAATTGAGGACTGCACAATGGGTAATGACTATCTGGGAGATACTATATTAATAGATCATTACGCAATGGTAAGTTCATAAACAGATCTGCAGAGTGACAATTACTTTCTTCATACGTCAATCCTCCTGAACTGTGTAGTAGTCTTTGATTCAGTTATCCATTTCACTAATTATCAGGTACATTACATTTCATTTAGCTGACGCTTTTATCCAAAGCGACTTACAACACACCGATGGTACACCATCGGGAGCAATTTTAGGGTTCAGTGTCTTGCTCAAGGACACTTAGGCATGTGGACGGGAGGAGCTGGGCTCGAACCACCAACCTCCCGATTAGTGTGCAACCCTCTACCAACTGAGATACAGCCTCCCTACCTAGGTACCTCTGATTTGTCCCCCACTCATTCCCCAGGAACTACTCACAATTGCGCCTACCATATTATACAAATTTGACACACCTTTGTATTAGAAATACACGGCTTTAATCGTTTTATTTGAGACATGTCACGTGTGATGGGGAAAATCTTGACTGAACCGCTGGCCAAATTCCCTTCCAGGACGCCAGAGCAGCTAGCGCAGCTCCAGGAGTCGGCCAGGAGGAGCGTTTCTTTAACAAATTGGAAGATGATGTCAGTCGGATTATCCAAAGGGAGAAAAGACGTGAGCAGTACACTAACAGCCAGGGCCAAGAAATCAACACCTCTACAGAACATGAACCGGTGAGTAGACAGATGCACATGTACAACAAAATACTCCTCTAGATGTCAATATGTATTAGGCTTCTGGTATTAACAGGAACATCATTTTGTGAGTTTTTGGTTTCTGATCCTCGGCTCCTTGACATTTCTTACCTACCGTCTACTTGTGTCTGGCCTTAGAGCTGTGTACACATTTTCCAGTGATTGAATAAATACGACATCACCTCAGCAAAGTTGTGTTGTTGTTTTTTGTTACTAAGCTGAATAAGTAGGAAGTGTAAAGTTGCCCTGACTTGTTCTTTTCTGCCCATTCTTCCCGTTAGGACCCCCGAGCAGAGCAGCTGAAGTACGACCTGGAGAAGAAAGACCAGGAAATCGATAAGCTCAAGAAAGCCATCTCACAGTGGGAGGTCAGCAGTTAGACCCAGTTATCCAATCTTTTTATAATTTCACCAGCAAATTACAATTTCACCCATGTTGCCAGTTGTGGAACTGGTACATATGTACTTTCACATTTTGCGATACACATTTTATTTGATCTATAAAGTTATAGACTGATGTCTTTCAACACGAAGTTAAAGTAGTCAACAAATAAACTCGCACTTGAAGCTTTTTTTTCTATTTAATGAGTCACTTATGGGAAATTTTACCAGCACAACTTTAAGTAGTGTACTGTTAGCTAGAAAAATCATTTTTACAGAGAGAACATGAGGGTATAAGATAAGGTGGCGGGAATGAATAAACAAGGACACAAAACCTGTATTTTATTTTTTTTAGGGCAGACTGACAAATAATAGTTGCCTTCATGAAAATGTCCTCTTAACTATGTGATTATTATGATTATCTGTATCAAACACTGTTTTCCTGTTGCCTTGAAGTGTAAAGTTTTCTCAGAGGCGGTGGACAGCCTCTGTTGGTTACACTGAGCTCCTAACAGTGATCAGTATCCAGTATGCGGAGGTTTTTTTTTTTCAACATGTCTAAAGAAATGCCCTAAACCAACCATGTCACATAATAACAAACTGTCTTTGCCTGTTTGTTGTGGCCATTAACCTCACTACAAAAGAAAATAAAATCTTGCTTCTCAATTCTGCAGGTTAAATACAGAGAGGTTAAAGCACGAAATGCCCAGCTGCTTAAGATGCTCCAACAGGGAGAGAGTGAGTCGAGCATTACACTTGATACCTCTATTTTCTTTCCCTTTCTTTCCCGAGGACTTCATACGATCTGTCTGGTGTTTTCTGATTTTTCTAATCTTCCTCCTTCAGTGAAAGACAAAGCAGAAATCCTTCTACAGGTAGAAGAACTCCTGCATATTAAAGAAGAACTGTCATCACAGGTGTGTAACAGCGAGGGAGAGACTACGAGAAAGGAATATGTTTTTAGATATTTGTCTATTTATGCACATAAATAACACTGTTGGTTTTTTTTTAGGTCACATTACTACACGCTGCCCTTGAACAAGAAAGGTCTAAAGTCAAAGGACTGCAGTCAGAACAACCAAAACATCAGGTGAGCGTACAAATAATCCCTCACTTTTTTTTTTTAAATTTAGTACCTCGTCAACATGAAAAGGACTCAGAGTCTTGTGTTGTCTCTATTCATTCACATTTGTCAGAGCTGAGGTGTGGGGAGACGAGATGCTGTTTATTGTTTACTCTGAGATGCCATGATGCTTTGTGTGAGTGGGATTGCCTGTGGTTTAGTTGGTATTGTGTGTACATGGGCGTGTGCATGCATGTTGCTTCTTTCCATTTCTGTAGATCAGAGAAAAAACAGCCAGTGAGTCAGGTGAAGTGAGAAAAGTTGCAGTGTAAGTAAGCCACAGCACAGAGGTAGAGCAATAAGACTCAGGATGGAAGCAAGCTTAGGCTCAGTTCTCAGCATTTGAACACTTTCACTTTTTAATAATGCCACAGGAAATGTCCTCATTTACAATGTTCACTACCAATTTGTCATAATTTGGAAAATACTTACACTGTAACTGATTAGTTCGTCAATGTTTTGTCATGTATTTTTTTTTATTGACCTTTGAAGCAGGTCAATAAAAACACAGTACAATGCTCCTCATACTCATGCCTATTTGTTGTTGTTTTGTTTTTTTTGTCTTTCTGGGCTTTTCTGGTTGGCAGGGAAACAAGAAAGGGAAGAAAGCCTCGGAGACAGATCTATGAAGTTTCAGATGGAAAAGACCTGAGAATCAAAATGAAAAACAAATGATCAAATGAAGGAAAACACTGCTGATTATCATCAGGGTTCTCTTTTCCTTATTTTTTAGCTCAGATTCCTTGTCAGCCTGTAATGCATGCCCCATTAAACACACATAGAACACACTCCAGATGTGGCACGATGTATTTGAACAAGATGTACGGACGCTTTTAAAAGTTAAATCATTTTGAAGTCTGGTTTTAAATGGTGTCTTGGCACACGTGCTGCCATCTGCAGGCATTGGAGTGCCACTGGATCTGCTGTGTGCCTGATAGTTCTGTGGGTTTAAATGCCAAACGACAGATGTGAAATGTATGTTTCTGCTTGTTTTTCTTTCTCACTGTTAAATAAATGAAATACGTTTTCAGTGAAAATAAAAACATTGGTGTATTTTGTCTTGAAGGTAAAGATCTGCACATTTAAAAACATATTTTACGATAAAGGAGACATAATAAAACACATAAAAGATGTTTGAAACGTAAAATTCAAATCAAGAAAAATTCACAACTCCAGTAAAATATGTAATGAAAGTACCATTTAACATGAGATTTAAAAATGCGACTCCTAACAGTCATCAGTCATCAACTTGTGATGCAGGCAGCACGATTTTACAGCACCATATGTCAAAGACTGACCGACGGCACATCTAATATTTGACTTTTCGATCTATTGCGCGTCCTACTTTGGAGATATTTTGACTGAAATGAGATTTATTAACACGTTTTTTTAAACTGAAGAATAAGTAAAACATTTTTTGTGGTGTACTATATCTTTAAGCAGACTCCGGTTACATAACTGGCCTATCAAATATGAAATTATTTAAGATTAAACGTACACAAAAACCGTTATATGCGGTAATATTTGTATGATAGCAGGAATATGTAGAGTTTGTATGTACACTTCGGTGCGCAGTGGGCTCACAGCTGGCACCTCATAACTTTCTGCCGAGTCATCGGGACAGACGCGCATCTCCGCCCCGGGACTGTGCGCTCCACGTCCACCTCATCTTCATCGTCAGCCTGGACAAGACTTGAGATGTCAGGTGCGGTGAGAGACGAACCCAGCGACTGTCACAGGTCTGAGACGATCGACGTTGCCGTGAAAAGTGTCACGGAGAGCAGAGACTTCACCGTCAGAGGAGACTGCACCGTCAGACAGGTCAGGAGGCTGAAAGCAGCCGGCTTGAACTGCTAACTGTGGACTGCTTTGTGCGTAAAATGGCTCGATCTGATAAATCTGCTGTCGGTTGATCAGATTGTGTTCATGCCATAAATTGATATTGAGTGAATATGAAGCGCCCAAACAAATTTGTGCCATTGCTGCTATGTTTTTGGCTGACAAAGGTGCTGCTCTGTGTTTCTGTCTTGTGCAGTTGAAATGGGGTCTATCGGAGCGCCTGGGAGCCTCAGCGGAGCAGCTGGTGCTGATCCACTCCGGCCGCGTGCTCAGAGAGTCAGAACTGATGAGTCACCTCAAAGGACAGAATGGGTCAGTCTGCCTCTGCATGATCCAAAGGTACGAACAAACAACATGGGATGAACTCATGTGGTCAGCAGACACGGAGGGTTCATAAACACATGTTTATCTGCAATAATAAGCATAATGCACCAGCTGCAGAAACAGTTGGCTGTGTTGTGACAACTGCTTTTTTTTTTTTTTTTTTTTTTTTAACATATCACGTTTCAGTTTAGTCAATCTGTAAACTGACCTCGTTTGGCCAAAGCTGTCAGTCACAGGGTATAATTGGTCATTTGTAATGTCACTGACACATTTGGCCCTGATACAGAGCTGTTCATTCCTTAGATATGGTTAAACACATTTTCAAGACATAGACTTGTGGCAAAAATTGTGAATTTGAGAATGTTTTTTTTTCTTAAATGCCTTATTTTAGCCCAAATACTTAATTGTAAAATAAATCATTTCGATAGATGCACACTAGGTTTTGTATCATACATTGAAATTACATATCAACACACTATCCTAATAGCTCTTATTGGCTCTTTTAAATTATATTTGTTGGAAGTAGTCGGTGTGCAGATGTGTTGTTTGACTCCTGCTTTCAGTTTACATTTTTTGATTCCGTACTTTTAACAAAAATTATGAACAAATTTGGTCTTTCGCCCAGAAACTCGACATGTATGCACAGCTTTTACAAAAGAGCTGCTGGATTCAGATTCAGTCCATCCCTTTCAGGCCTCAGCCTTTGTCTGCTCCTCCCCTGAGTGATCCTGCTTCAGAGACGGTCCAATCAGAGCACACAGGTGTTCTCAACCCTGATCCTGATAAGTTCACACCATCCCCCACCTCTCCCTTCTGCCTGGGTAAGAACTGCTGAAAAGAGGACCACTCCTCACCTCCAATTATTTCCTGCCGTTTCTCAGGTCTCTAATCTCATAATAACTTTTGCATTTTATATGTGTATGAGTGACTCTTGTCTCCGGTCCCTATAGCTGGACTTATACTCCTTCTGGGGGATAATTACACCTCACTCAGCTCTGCAGTGCATTTACACTCTCCTGTTCTTTTGATCCCATCTTGTTTCCATAGTAGAAGCTCTAGACAGTCTTGGCCTTGAGAACAGCGGCCCTGGGTTCTTTCCTGCGCTTCAGCGCCAGATGGAGAGCCAACTGCTAGCTGACCCAGAGATGATGCGCCGTGTCCTGAGCAGCCCCTTCGTACAGAGCACCCTCTCCACCGCCAGCCCTCAACTAACCAGACAGCTCATTCTGTCTAACCCCCAATTTCAGCAGCTCCTGCAAACAAACCCTGAGGTGGAAGATATGCTCAACAATACAGATGCCATAGCACAGGTGCGTGTAGTTTGGGGTAAGTGTGAAGTGTGTGTTTGCAGTGCAGATTTGTTGGAAGTTGTGTGAGTGGTAGATTTTTTTGTGCCAGAGTGCTGTCACATGTGGGCCATTTATACTATGCACTTGCAAAACTGCACTTCACTGAACCAGTTTACTTTGCTTATCATTAATATTGTTATTTTAACATATTCAATAGGTGTGTTATATCCATTCCTTTTGAAGGGGAATTTTTTGTTTTGCACTCCAACTTGAACACAGTTTTTCCCTCTTTGATTTATTTATCTCACCCATACATTCAATATCATGTTGCTCTCTCTTCCCTCACCAGGTGCTGGAGCTCATCAGGAACCCTGACATGATAGAGGAAGTGATGCAAAATGAAGACACAGCATTGGACCATTTGCAGCCAGAGCAGGACAACGCTGAAACTTGTACCAGTTGCTCTGACGGCCTACAGAAAACAGAAGCAAAATTACAGGAACAAAGCCTTAAACAATCCCAGGTACAGCTTTGAAGATTTAGTTTTCCTGAATTAACTTGTTAGGTTTGGTCAAACTAATCTTGTGTGTTTAACCTGGGTGACTATTTCTGTTCTCGGTCTCTTCCAGCTCCAGATTGGATTGCCCCCAGTCGTGACTTCAACATCTGGGAATCAACACACACAGGAGGGAGAAAGCCACCCGACACCACCCTGCTCCAGCCACTCCACAGATCCTCTCAGTGATCTGACTGCCACCCCAACAGCCGGTCCAAACTCTCAGACCACTATTACTCCAGGCAAAATAACATACATCCACACTGTTTAACTAGTTCAATTATTAATGCCCTCATTGAACAACCACAGCAATCTGCCAGAAAACTCACATTGGAGCTTATTCATAGAGAAGAAGTTGACATTTATACCTGTGCAGTCATGCAAACTTCAGAGACCTTCTTGGGTTGTCTGTGTTTTTCGTGTATTGAGCATTTTAAAGGTTTTTGGCTGCTTTTCTGTGGCCTCCTTCCTCTTTCCTCAGGCATGCAGTCACTGCTGGAGGAGATCACCGCCAGTCCAGGTCTGATGGAGAGCCTGCTGTCTGGGCCCTACGTCAGCAGTCTTCTGAACTGCCTCAGCCAGAACCCCGACCTGGCTGCACAGGTGATCCATACACAATGAATGTGTGCACGCTAACTCTTAACTGTGACCTGGTAAGTACAGTGCATTTCCTTTCTCCTAAAAAGCAGACAGGTCTCATAGCCCATACTGCTTTTGTTTTGCTACTGTTTCAGATGCTGCTGAGCCACCCTCTGTTCTCAGAAAATCCTCAGCTGCAGCAGCAAATGAGGCAGCAGATCCCTCTCTTCCTGCAACAGGTCTGTTCATTCTTCTCACTGTTCCTCATCACTTTTACTTTAAGCCAAGTTCCCTTTATATAGCACATTTTAAATACAGCAAGAGTTGCCCAAAGTGCTGCACAACATCAAACGAAGGCTTGAAATATTTGAAGCCACTGAAGATTAAAAAAAAAAAAAAAGGAACGAAGCAAACAAAGAAAGAAATAGATTAAAAGCAATGATAAGCCAGAACAAAATATGAGGATATACATGTGTATACATTTCAGGAGATCATTCCTGCCCGCTGCAATAACACTTTACAATAACTCACCTCTGACCAAATCCATCACATATCAATAACACCGTTGCACTGTTTTTTTTTTTTATATGCAATATTTTTTACTTCCTCTATTTTTTATTCTGTTATTTTAATTGCTTTGCCCTGTATCTATATATGCTGCTATAGCAAAAACAATGTCCCCTTTTACACTATTAATTATCTATCTATCTATCTATCTATCTATCTATCTATCTATCTATCTATCTATCTATCTATCTATCTATCTATCTATCTATCTATCTATCTATCTATCTATCTATCTATCTATCTATCTATCTGCTACAGATGTTATCTACCCTAGCAAATTCTCCGTTTTGACTCCATTGCTTAGAGTGTTTATCATTAATATCCTCTTTATTAATTGTCAACAATGTGTAGATGCAGAGTCCTGAGCTGCTGTCAGCCATGTTGAACCCCAGAGCCATGGAGGCTCTGCTCCAGATCCAACAGGGTCTGCAGACTCTGGCTACAGAAGCTCCTGCCCTCATACCTGCGTGGGTGAAAACAGACAATCAACCTAAAGGGATTTATTCTGGTTTAGTTACTGGGTAAAATGATCTTTTTTTAAAATATATATATGTATATACTATGTATTTACCACCACATGTCTGTCCTGCAGGGCCGGACTCGGAAACACTGGAGCCAGTGATAATTCTGCTCCTGAGCTTGCATCTGAGTCTGTCCTGAACAGCCAATCAAGGAGCGGCCCTGAGGTTGCCACAGTGATGGAGCAGCAGCAGCAGCAGCAGTTCGTACGACAGATGCTACAGGCACTGGCTACCACCAATGAGGAGGTACGTCAGTGTTTCCTTATAACCTCGCTGTTTGCCTCTATAATTGACCTGAACTGCTCCAGATTTTGAAATGTCACCAGTAAATACCATTTTTAGTACAAAAAAAAAATTAAAAAAAATCACTGGACATCTCTCTTTCTTATTTTAATGCCAGAGGTAGGTTAATGATATGTCCCTAATACTGACATTTTAATGGTTCTGTGCTCAGAGGGCAAATATTTTTAAACCTATTGACACAAAAAGAGTAACTGCAGGTAGTTTAATAGTCCTGCTTGCACTGACAGCCGGCGGTGACAATCTGCTTGATGGTGGCATTAGAGTACCAAACTGCAACTCATCTGGCCACATCCAGCTGTGATGTCTAGTCTGGTGTGGTCAGAGATTTATGCCTTTTCTCATGCAGCATGTTTTCCTTCCTTCCAAATTGTAGTGCTGAGTTTCTCTTTAAAGTTTTTCTCATAACAAAGTGCTGCTATGTGAAGTTTGTACATTTGTTCAGTGTATGATGTGAAGTCTATTTGTCACAATTTATTCTAACTAAATAGACAGCATGATCTACACAAAGTCCTTGAAAGTTTGAAAGGTTATTCATCTGTCAGTTTCAATTTTCTTATTTGTTTACCGAGGGTGAAGGAGAGTCACGTCTGAAGTGTGAAATGTGCGCTGCATTTTCGCTGCCAGAGGCACAAACCCTCTTAACTAATCATTTTAACGGTATCGTAATAAGTAAGACTTTAAATAACCCTGTTGTCATGTTGTGTCAGGTCCATCATGAGGAGGATGAGTTCCAGGAGGAGCTGGAGCAGCTGAGCTCAATGGGCTTCAGAGACAGACAGGCAAATCTTCAGGCCCTCATCAGCACCAGAGGAGACCTCAACACTGCTATACAGCATCTGCTCAGGCTCTGACACACACGCGCACACACACACACACACACACACACACACACACACACACACACACACACACACACACACACACACACACACACACACACACACACACACACACACACACACACACACACACACACACACACACACACGCACACACTGTGCACCTTCACTCTCCTGAGTGAATATACTAAGCAGTTACACGTAAATATAATAGTACTACGTGTATCATTACTTGAAAGCCATATATGTAGATGTACATCCATAACTTAACATTTGAACCTCTTTCTGAAGTAGTACATTATATTCAGTCCAAGCAACATCACCCTTATTCTAGTAAAATATGAGGATTTTGGGGTTTACGTAAGTGTAAAAACAAAAGAATACAATCACTTTCCCTCCCACAGTGACATCCGCTGTTGCAGGTCTGCACAGGCACTTAAATTCACCTTACATACTGTAGACTTCTAGCAACTGCATAAATATCCAGAGGCAGGTCATGTATTATTAATCCCTGCACCGCTACACTATGAAGCTCAGGCCTCTTTTCATGTTGCCACCCAGACACCGTCTAACGAATGCCTGTTAACACCCGGGGACAGTCAGATGTCCTGAAAGTAGCAGATGATTCACACTCTCAATCTCAGTCAACAGATTGAACCAGGATTGCAATATGTTGTGCGATGTTTCCACAACTCCCTCGCTGCTCTTGTGTTTTGTCCACCACAGGCTGTAGAGAAGGCACACATACCAGATAATTATCTAGTTTGTCATCAAAGGTTGACTTGGTTTCAGAAGATGTGTTCAAAGAGAGAGGATGACTGTGCAAAACTGAAATGTGCTTGAATGTCAACAGTTATCTCGAGGCTATGCTGGCACAGAAACAGCTAATCTTTTCAACACACTCTCACAGGAGGAAAATTGGATTTGAGTGAAAAAGAAAAGAAAAAGATTTGAACACTTTTGGAGCCATGATGATGAAGATTATAATTTACTTTGCATGAGTGAGACTCTTTTTAGAACCCCATATGCCAAACTACCCTTCACTGTGCTGAAAACTGTAGCCTTGATCTGATTTTCTTCCTTTAAGCTGATATGCCGCATTGTTTTTGTGACATAGGGAGCGGATGAAGCATACTTTTACTTCTTTAGTTGATTCATGGCTCTGATGTAAACAATCTATTACATGCTGTCCTGTTATTTACTCTGTTCCAACTCAAACACTGTCATTTCTCATGAATTTATGACGATGTCCTGCTTTGTAAAATATGTTCCCTCTAAGCCTGGTGTAGTTTGCATAACTGTATAATTAATTCAACAGGATTTTAGGGCTGCTATGGAATTTTATTTTCTTCATCATCGTCTGTTAATTGTTTTTCTTATGATCAAGATATTACAAATTTAGCCCACGAACTGACTGAAAATAGGGAAAGATATGGCCACAATTTCTGAGCCAAAGATGGCATCTTCAAATGGCTTCTATTGTTCAAGCAAGAGTCACTGAAATGCCCTCTACTCATCAAAGTTAGTAATTAATGATACAATTAAACTCAATGTAGGTATTTTACCAGGCTTTTCTATTATTTAATCTTGCACTATTGAACTACAAACACTGGGGTGCAGTTATAGTTAAATTCTTCAGGGCAAAATCACAGATTATATTTGAGAATTAAACAGTCCAAGTCTAAATAATTCTTTATCATTCTCACATTATTTTTCTTCAGTGTCAAATTTGAAACAGAAATCTGCATCTGCATGTTCACTTCTGCAGTGTTGCTGAGCTTCAAAACGTGCTGTGAAAACTGGCAGATTTGTCGTGTAATTTATTGAAACTTTCCAAACACATACCCAAGGTCATATTAAAAAGTGATTTTCTTCCACCAAAAAAAGTGTATCGTGTGTGAGAGGGTTACTCTGCTTTCCCACCTCCTTTTAAGACCTACAACTGAGACACAAGACACATGCTCTGTCATCAGATGTGTATGTGATCCGCTTGACAACCTGTGTCTGTTGCTGCCAGACTGAGGGGGCTTTAATCTCTCAGCAGTGTGTGCACGACTGGATGTGTGCGATATGAGAGTAGCCAAGGGGGGTTTTCTGGATTAGAACCTCCAAAAATATTTGGGTTAAGGTTTGAGATGAGTCACACCACAGAAACAGCTCAACGGTACTGAGTGGAGGGGTGTGTGAGTGCCTTTCAGAGAGAGAGAGAGTGTGTGTGTGTGTGTGTGTGTGTGTGTGTGTGTGTGTGTGTGTGTGTGTGTGTGTGTGTGTTGTCTGAAGATGCCAACCGGTCAAGAAACGGGGATCACAAGGATCTGATCTGTGCAGTAGAGAAACTATTGTGAGAAGAGTTAAACCTGCATCACAGCAGTGTTTAGTATTGAGATGTTCAATTTATACTCTTCAATTGTTTCACTTTATCCTATTCAGCGTGAAGATTGTACTGTAAGATCGGTCGGGGCTTTTGATGTTTGTGCATAAAAGCTGGTTTGAAAGACTGAATAAAAACATGATTTGCAGTTGTTTGGTACAAAGTTGATGCATTTTCAGATGCAAATTTGTCAAAAACAAATATTGTTGGAAGTCTATTTAAGAGCAGGTAAGAAACCTGTGCTATTAAAGGTAAAGCAGAGGTGCATTATATTTACTGTATGTCTTTCCCCAGCCCTATAAACCAAACTGAACTCAAATTATACAAAATTACTGATAACTTTTTAGAGATTAAGAAGAAATGTTATATTCCATGGACCTGAAATGAATCAGTAACAACCTTTATAATCATTCATGTTTGACATTAAAAAATTTTTTTTTTTTTTAAAAGATACATTTCCCAAATTCCAGTTTCATAAATGTAAGGTTTCATTG
This sequence comes from Brachyistius frenatus, assembly GCF_029030835.1. NCBI lineage: Eukaryota > Metazoa > Chordata > Actinopteri > Embiotocidae > Brachyistius > Brachyistius frenatus. Next base: position 1,370,958 of record NW_027210629.1, read on the forward strand.
CTGGTATTGCTTGTGTGATCAAACTCCGGGTATCTTTTTAAAAAAAATTGTATTTATAGTTTTGGACGATAGGCCGGCCAAATCGAGAATGGAAGCTTCAATGTATTCCTCTACATTACTAAACATTCAATCCTCACAGTGCAAACCTTTAAAATACTGGCACGCTCCTCAGCTAACGTCCACACTCTCTTTTACTGCTTGTGTGAGCATCTAAACCTTTTATTTATTGCATACTACTGAGGGGTAATATCACTTTCACCAAAAAAAAAAAAAAAAAAAGCTTTTGGTCCTAATTAAAACCCTTTGCAATTTTGACACTACATTTACTGGAATGGCACTTAGACATTGGTTTAAAATGTTTCCAAGAACTATCTGTTTTCGTTCTCACAAATGCACCAAAAGATCAAACAGGATTCTGCACTTCATTCCCTACTGAAGCACTAATAAGGAGATCAAACCCAAACTCCCGCCGCTGCTACAGCTTCTCTGTGGTTTTGCATGACAGCTGAAACAATGACTTATTTGTCAACTTCACTGAGACCCAAACTAGATATAGACCTCTGTGGGTGTTAACTGTGGACCATTACAAGATTAAAGGCCCACAAGGCGGTAGCTCTATGAGGGTTTACTCGGACACGTTGGTGCATTAGTTAAGTGTTACCACACTCACAGTGACAGCGCTATCACGCTGATGTTGACCATGTTCATCCTCTTAGTTTAGCTTATTAAGATGCTAATAATTCTTTATTAATATTAAACAAAACATACAGCTGAGGATGATGGGAATCGGTTTGCTAGTTTCTGATTGTACACTAAAGTATTTGACAAATCAAAATGTTAACCTGAAAATGGCACTACATTCAGGGGATTATTGAAATGATTATAGTTCATTCTCTACAGGCCCTGAATGTCTATACCAACGTTTAGAGCAATCTATTCATTCGTTTTCAAGACATTGGTATAAAAACCCACAAAGTTGATCTCACAGGACACCGTCCACTCCACTGAGATATTTCTACATAAGTGAAAAAAAAAATTGACTTGCTGAATGACTAGATAATAACACAAAGACTTGATTCTGTAGGACTTTAAATATCTTAAGCAACATTCAGTTATCACTCCAAGACATGTCACGCTGGATAGAAGTCGACTTCTTGGAGGAGCAACAGGAAAAGTCAGGATCATTACGGTTAGAAGGAGCTGTGGGCACCATGAATGCTGGTATATAATTGAACAGCAATCCAGCCAGAAGTTATTTGATTTTGGACAACGAGCTACTTGTACGGCTGAAAACATGGTGATCTCTTTTGGTCGGCTGCAGCAGTTACCGCATCACTGATGATGACTTGAGACTGATAATGTGCTTTTCGACCTCCGCAGCCACATCAGTGATGCTCCTCCCGACGTCCACCGTAAACCCGTTCTCCTCTTTTAAAGGTGGCTCTAAAACATCAAACTGGGAGCGCAGCATGTCCGCTTTCATGTAATGTCCCCTCCGGGCCGCCAACCTCTGATGAATGACATCGTAGTCACCATGCAAGAAGAGAAAAAAGACATCAGGAGAAGAAGGAGGTGAGATCTCTTGGTCCGGGCTGGAAGAGGAAGCTAGGGCTTTGGAGCCGTAGAGGAGGATCTGTCTGTAGTGACGCTTCAGTGAAGAGCACACCACAAGAGCATCAGAGCCGGAACGTCTTTCTCTGCGATGCGAAGACAAACACATATGCACATAGTGAGTGAGGACAAGAATAACTACTGAACTGCACACTGAAATGCTGTGTGGATAACAATAAAATGTTAAAAAAAATAAAAAAAAAACAGTTGAGAAACAAACTTTGAAAGTAAACTTCAGTCACAAACAGCAAAGGAGGTGAAGAGAACAAGAGCTATGTAAGGCTAAGCAGACAGAGACAAATAAATGTGATGGAGTGTGAAAGAGTTAAGGAAAGGAAGTCTTTGATGTTTGCCACAGACGTTTTAAGAAAAAGATGGCACACTTTTCCCTTCTCCCTCACCTCTTCTCCACACTCTCACTCACTTAATCTGTCTTTACTCTCCCTTTCCTCGCTCTCTGGTTTTCATCTCAATTTTCAAAACCATCTGTGATATTTTTGATCTTTTTCGACAATTTCACGCCTGCATATTCTTAACTCGCTGCTCTGCTTTTCAGCTCCGTCTTACTCTCTAAACCCATCATCTTCTCCTTTCTGTCCTCAGAAAATATGTTGTGTTATATTGAAGGTGTCTGTGTGTAATAAACATTGTGTGTTAGTTAACCTGATGAACCTTGAGCTTTTAAGCTCTTATGTTGATCCAGGCTTTCTAGATCTTCTTTAATTTAATATGATAACACTTGCAGAATTTGTACATTAGTAGTTTATATTAGGGAGAAAAAAATGCATTGTAGAAACAGTTGTTTTTTTCCACATGTATCCCACCATAAAATGCTTGCTGTAAAGATTTCTCTACAACACTTCACTTGAATGGGTGTGCTTAAGACTGACATGACACCGTCATAATGTAAATTGACATTGTTTGGATGTCTTTGTTATGAAAACATAACCCTCACCCTGATTATTTATAAAGGGTCATCAATAAGTTCCTTGTCCTGCGGCTCAAGTTTGGGGTTCGGGTTACATGTTTATGATGAGGTTATGTTCTCTTGGTTGTTGTCATAACAAAGATGTCTCAAACCATGTCAACTCTGAATTAACATTCATGAGGACTGCTTCATCTTCATGGCAGATGTCATGTGACTCTTATGCACACTCCTTTAAGTATAGTGTCATCGATATCTTTTCATTATTGTGTGAACCACGGGGGTAGGACGCTATGACTATGACAACAACATGTGCAGAGATACATTTCCTTGTTTTATTCACTTACACACACACGTCTTTTGACCACAACTTCTGAATGAATCTGCTTTGAGAGGCTAAAACGTTATTTTGTGTTTCCAGACAAATTGTAATGTAACGTCATGATTGTTGAAGACAATGCAGAAGTTGGCTGGGATTTCAAACTGGATTCATCGACAACGATTTGTCGACAGAGAAACAATGAGTATCATCAGAGTGGGTAAGTTCTGCTTTTTATTTTGCGGTGCATTGTGAAGCGATTAGGATTTTGTGACTCATTCAACTGAGAAACAGGAGCGTGAAAATAGGTGAAGAAACTAGTGAAGATATTATTTTGTAGACGTCCGATCTGTCTTCATTAAGCAATTACCTTAGTAGGCACAAATATGTAACTAGCAGCATTACAAAGGTCCAATTCTGGTCCTTATTGTGACTTGTGTTCCACATTTATGCAACGATGACTTCATGAATTGGTGTGGAGACAAACACAGGTCTATATGCAAGTTGTAATTACTACGATTGTAATTTTTACAAATTTGATGGAACTAACATCGTTGGAAAAGTCAAGTCGTGAAGTTTCAATGAATGTGTGTTTCACCTCACTGTGATTAATACTTAATAAGCAATTCAACCAGGATGAAGTGATATGAATTACATGAATGCATGTTGTGTATTTTGGGCTCCAAGTTGTGGGGACCTGCCTCCCTTCTGGGGACAAAAAGCAAGTCCTCATAATGTAAATTATTACATTTTAGTTTGATGACTTGGTTTCAGGTGGGGTTAAGTCTCCAGGAAATAATCAGTTTATTCAGTCAATGTAATGTCCTCTGAAGTGATGGAAACATGACTGTATGTGTGTGTTTATTCTCACCTCTGAATGACTTCATGTAGTTTGAGAAGCCAAGACACTCTGTCCTGAAGAGATAAACAACATTAAAAAAGTGGACATATTTTTGTTATAAATGGCATTAATTAAAATTGTTTATTTCATTCTTAAGAGATATTAGAGGGTTACAGTGATGGTTAGTTAGACTGCACCTTGGAATGCTGTGGCGAAGGCAGACTGCATTAACAAACTGAGGCTTTTTTCATAAAAGAAACACACATATATTCTTCCTATGTAGAAATGTTACTACAGAAAACACTGGAAAAAAAGGTCAAATGAATGTAACGTACAAAACTAACTCTTCGCAGTGACCATAGTGCAGCAGAAACTGTGTTTACGATGGGGCTATCAGGGCTCATATTGCTTACAATTACTCTTTGAGGGACTCAAAGATGGCGCAGTGGTTAGCACTGCCGCAAGGAGGTTCTGGGTCGGATCCCTGTGTGGAGTTTGCATGGTTCTCACTGTGCCTGCGTGGGTTCTCTTTGGGTGCTCCGGCTTCCTCCCATCGTCCAAACACATGCATGTCAGGTTAATTGGTGGTTCTGAAAATTGCCCTTAGGTTTGAATGAGAGCGTGACTGGTCTTTGTTTCTGTCTGTCTCTGTGTTGGCCCTGTGATAGACTGGCGACCTATCCAGGGTGAACTATGCCTCTGCCCAAAGCAAAATGGGATAAGCTCCAGCCCCCTCGGGACCCTGTTCAGGATAACGATAATGGATGTACTCAAAGATTTTTTTTTTAAAGAATGAAAAAGAGAATCAAACAGTGATCAGGAAGACGGACGTCGCAGCAATCTTTGATTACACTGAAATCAGAAATAGAATCTGTCCTATTTTGGTTTCAGCTGAGCTGTTGTCCCATTTTTGAGAGGAATCACTTTCTCTTATATCCAGGCTTTGGAGCACTCCCATGTCCTGTTTGGTTACGGCAGCCTCAACCTGCCAAATCTAATACGAAAGACACAGCCTGACAGTAATCCTGTATTTACATTTCTGCTTCACTTAATTCTCAAAATGCCAACTATTTTGTTAAATATGCCAAAGCGTTGGACAGAGCAGGTCCCGTGGTATTTCTCCCTGCCGTTCAAAGTACACTTTCTGAGTGGGAGGTTATCATCCGCCACCAAACAGCGCTACCAGCAAACTGCTGCCAAATGCTGGCTGCTCTGCCCGTAGGCTTGTAAACTCAACTTTGGCAGGTAGCCAGTCAATTATAGTGAGGTCTCCCTTTATTTTAAAAGTCAACATGGACAGGGAAAAGATAAATATTGAACAAACAGAAAATAAATGACTCATGAATTTGAGGTCTGTGGGCTGTGATGAAAAACTCCCCCTGTCTGCTCTGTGTGCTTGAATTAAGCTTCTGCCAGCTACTTGTTGGGCTTTGTGTTGCTGTAAGTTTGAGAGAATACTTCACTCATGACTGAAGTGAAATGTGAACTCCATCGATGATTCGGACACACACACACACACACACACACACACACACACACACACACACACACACACACACACACACACACACACACACACACACACACACACACACACACACACACACTCTTGAGCTGACCTGGTCTGTTAGTGGTTCACCACGAGTCATCTTCTCAGTGTTTTCTTGTGGGTGGAAGTCATCCCCTTCATGCAGAGGCCAGCCAAACTGATGAGTAAACACACATGTACCGGTGAATATCGAGCATACCACCATGCAGAGACATGATGGAGCTGTGCGTGTGTGTGTTTTTGTATCTTAGTACGATTTTGAGTCTAGTTGGGTATAATTACCTTTTCAGATAGGAGCAATCCTAAAGAGCTTCTGTATTTAAAAAAAAAAAGGAGCAAACAGACAGCATTGACACAGAAAAATAATTTCACAAAAGAAAAAGAAAAGCTGTCCAGACGATGTACTGTAATTGACATTGACAACTCAAATTAAACACGAATTGAAGTGATTTGTCAATTGACAACAATTTAATAGGAAAATCATATTTAAAAATTAAATTGACTAACATTACATTTAGTAGTTCCACTCTCAGTTATGAAGATTAGCTGGTTTTTTTTATGTTATGTAACTATAAATTGAATATTTTGCTGTTATCTGAGGTCATTATCTGGGCTTTAGGAAATTGTGACGGCCCATTTTTGCAGCCCCTCTATAGTGATTTGGTGTGAAATTACATCTCTTACAGAACTATACTGCGGTTGGTTTACTGTTTTCCTGAATGACCGTGTACCAGTATGCAGTAACGTATTATATAATAAGACATTCATGGTAGATGAACGGCCACCTCTTGGTTACTAAAGTAAATGAATAACTAATTTATTTTCTCCAAAGCATTTACATGTTTTTTTTTCCTTATGGGACTCACTAAACTTAAATAGATTGAGTGCACCCCAGTCAATGTGCCTCTTATGTGAGATGCTACTTTCTGAGGCTGTTTTAAGTAAACATAAACAAACATACATACTTTCCACAACCTGAGACTCCCATTATGATGTAGATCATCCTGTATGTCGATCTCTAGACACCTAAAGGCACCTCCTGTCCTGAAATGTTTGTTTTTTTTAAAAAGAGGAAGAAAACCCTTTCATGAATGTTGTCAAAAACCTGTTTGAATGGTCAACAAATCTTACACAAGTCAGCATTTCCAATACAAAAATAGCCTAAATGTAGAAATAGTACCAGTGTTCGGTAAACAGTGGCAAAGGCACCTGTTACTGTTATTCATTCTAGCATTAGATTATTGTCACTTGTGCATGAACATAAAAGTGGGACTGTGACGTTGTATGTACATTACAGATCTTTAGTAGGACTGGTACAAATCATTATTTTCTAATCTGATCATTGTTTTCTGGCCAAATTATTGTTTAGTTTATACAAATTTAGAAAATTGTGAGAAATGCCAAAAGCACCTTCACAAGGCTGGTGAACACGTTTTTTTTTTTTTTTTTTATAAACTCCTCATAAGTTTTGTGTGCATCTTCATTTGTAAAGAATCTGGGAGATGAATAGATAAATGGAAGTGCATTAAAAAAAATTAAAAAAATAGAAATGGATAGAAGTAAAAAATAAATAAATAAATACATTTTAAAAAAAGCAGGAGGCTATGAAAAGAAAGTACCCAACTCAAATTTCAGTGGTTCAGTAAGTGGTTGCACTCCACCACTGGATGTAGCCCAGTCTATTACTCCCGGTGTGTCCATAGAGAGAACACAATTCAATCACGCTAAAGTTTCAATTAATTCGTGCGCACGAGATAATTTTATGAAACAGCACGGCGCCACCGGGCTTTCTCCTCTAAGAAGTGCACTGCACCTGCTTCAGGTGTCAGTTGAGCAGCTATAAAAATCGATAGCGTCCTCAAAATTAGTATATTGCAAACGATATAATCCACAAATTCTCTATATCGTCGTTGTTGCCTTTTACTAACAATAATGCTTGGCATCCCTTGTGTTAAGTCAAACTGGCTGTGAAGCCAAGCCACCAATAGCCAGTCCAATTATTGATGACACATTTAGAGTCACCAAAAAGGCTTATACAGACACTGTACCATGTATAAATACACTGAGTGCGTAAACGATTGCTATTATCGTAGCACAAGACGTTTTCTGGCGGCGTTGACATTTTTTGACAAAGATGTCGGGGTGTTTTCTCACTATTATCTATACTATTATCTTCGGGTCGTCGTAAATGACAGTACAGTATATGCATGAAACTGAGGAAAGCCAGCCGCTAGTTTATTTACAATCCAGCTGCAAATGCGGTTTTTTTTTTAAAGTTTTTATATATATATATATATATATATATATATACCGATCATATCCATATCTGCCATTGATTAATCAGGCTGGCTGTGGTGGCTTTAACAACAACTCCGTTAACCAAGTCCAGCTCCAGTATCTACTTTGGACACGTCGTGCGTCCTGGTATTAAAGGAGCAGCGTACCAACCAGCGATTTCTGCAGCTGGTGCTGCAGTGCTCCTGCAGCAATACTACCGCAGCAGTATTGTTTTTTTTTTTGGTGACTCTAAATATGTCATCGATTAGTCAGACTGGCTGTGATGGCTACGTTGACAGCAATAATAATGATATCGTTGGCTGTATACTAACTTCGAGGATGCTATCGACTTTATAGTTTGTCAGCTGACAGTTGAAGGGTGCAGTGCAGTCCTGACTAAGAAGGAGAAAGCCTGTCGTTTTGTCGAGAAACTCACGTCGTGCGCATGAATGATTTAAAATGTGGGGAAGAAATGCTTATTTCGTGCGAACCGTTTAGTCATTCGTGACCACATTTAGCATCTCGTATCCTTGATTTAGTAAATTCGTGCGCACCGATTTAATTTTGTTTTCTCTCTGTAGTAGTCTACTGATGTAACCTACCGTAATAATGAACTGGTGAATCCGGATGTCACTCAAGCGGTCGTACAATAGTGCGAAAAGCCCTGCACGTGTGCAGCCTGCCACAAAGCACATTTTATTAGTTATTATATGTAAACATCTTGGAAATTTAAGAAAAATAATGGCTGTAGTTTTACGTAAACAACACTGTCATCTCACAGGGGAAAAAAAAAAATGAACCACGATTTGCCTGCTAAATCAGTTGCCTCTCATGTATACGAGAGAAACAAATTCCCATGACTTCCGCGACTTGGACCATGGCCGCGGATTGTTTTGCTAAACGTACGTCATGACGCACCACGGACGTCAGTTACGTTGCCAATTAAAGGGGAAGCGTTCGGTTCTGTAACAGGTTCAGATTGCGTAAATTGTCTTTGACGTCATTATCGAGGGAAACAAAAATAATCTCAGTTGTTATTTTTTTTTCACGTTACTTTATGAAATTATTTCTAGTAATTTGTCAAAATAGAAAAAAAAGACATTTAAATTCACAATTTCATTTTCCTCAGCATCTGTTCCATGTATTTGGGAAGATTACAACCAAATTATTTCATAATATATATTTCATAAACCAGAGAGCTCACATATTATTTATTACATTTAAATCTTAAAAGAAAAGAAAAAAGCACATGGGCTCTTTCACAGGGCGGGGGTGGGGTGGGGGGGGTGGTTACATTCCCTAGCTCCGCGACATATACCACGACGTTTAAATGCAGCAGTGTGAATGTTTGTGCTGAAATTTGAAAAGAGAAGTGGGGTAGAGAGAGAGAGAGAGAGAGAGAGAGAGAGAGACTTCCTCCGTCCTGTAGATCCATCAGTGGGAAGGCAGGAGACGGATTCAAGCTCTCCTCCCTGCCGCTCTGTTGCATCCATCCATTCTCTTATTCATCCATCCACCTTTCCATCCATCCATTCATCTCCAAGGGCGTCTCAAGGGGTGACAAGAACCCGCACATATGTGGTGCGTATGCGTGAGTCCTCCAGTGTGTGTACGTGTCTGCGCGCGTCTGGTCTGTCTGGCACTGCTGACATGAGGAGCTGAAACAGAACCGACACAAGGATGAAAATGCTCCGGTTTCGCAGTCCCAGCATCCGCTCCTTGGACCAGGAGATCCTCTGCACGATCCGGTTACTGGACGACTCCGAAATCTCCTGCAGCATTCAGGTAGAGCAAAGATCCATTATCCACCTCACGCGTTGTGCTCTGTGATTATTTCAAATATCACGTGGACACAGTGGATGGATTTATTTCATTTTTACGGCACTGAAGGTGAATTAAAAATATTTTTTAATTTAAGGCTGTAACAATTCCATGATGTTTACTATTAGTCTGATCATATTGTCATTTCTGTAGGCTACAAGAAAGACCCCTTGATGGTATATTGTTCTATAGTTTCCATGCTGCTGTGATTTACTGGAGAGGTTGCTGCTTTGCTCCATGCTGCCTGTGAGATATGTAGAGAAGAAAAAAAAAAAAAAAAAAAGCAATAGTGATCCCGAGCTATGTTTGTGTGATGACGGCACATTTACGTGAAGTTGTGACTCACATGGAGAGAAGTTGGGATGAACTTTGATTCATCCCACCACCATGGGCGTGGTGGTGATGGATCGATGACAAGGACAGAAACTGTGTTTGGGTATTGTTTGCAGTCAGTCATTAATCTGAGAGTGGGAGAGAGAGGGATGTGCTTACTTGTGTGCCTTTGCTTCTCATCTGCTCAGAGAGGTGTATGTGATGTTTCCACCCAGACAGCAGAGAAAGTCACTCAGGTAATAAGTGACTGCAATGTCGAGCTAAAACAAAATGTATTCTGGACAAATTGGAAATACAAAGTTTTATTGAAAAGCGAGGATTTACTTCAAACTATGTTTGTTGTGTGGAAAAAAAATTCAGGAATCAGAGCTTTTAACTGAAATTAAAATATAACAGCATTTAGAGCACGAGGGACAGAAGAGATCCACCACTAATTTACAATCTTGTCTTTATCTCAAAATGACTGATGTAGCTTTAGTCCTGTACTTTCATTGATTATTGAGTAATTACACCCCTCCAAAACACGTCTGTTGCAGCTGGCAAAATTAACTCTAGATCAGCATTTCTGACCAGACATGAAGAATGGGTTTTGTAATGAATTTAAGCACATGACAGAGACACAAACCACCACGTTAACTCCAGCCAGTCACCTGGAAAATTACGGGGGATTAAAATCTGATCATTGGATCCTGTCAATTTATGCTTTAAATATTCTCACTTGAGATCAAACTCTGAAATGTGTCTGGCCTGCCTGAACAAAGGAAAATATAAATTTCCTCTGTTTTCATAAGCAAATTAGATCCTCTGTGGCTCCTCGGGCCCGCCAGCCCTGAGCTGCAGCTGCTGCCAGAGAGGTAAAAGTAAATTCCTGTTAATCTGCCAAATTATGACTCATAATCAAAAAGCATATGTTTAAAAAACAGAGCAGTGTATAAACGTTTGTGCAATGCTTAACAGAATATAAATGCCAGGTCACAATCCAACTGAACACCATTATATTCTGTTAAATACTGTTATGTTACATCTTCAGCATTGCAACAATTCCTCCAAAGCATCTCCAGCTTGTGAACAACCCAGAGAGTTGAGAGCAGTGTTGAGAGTGCAGTGAGTGAACGCAGCTCCGAGCAGCGCCGGTCTCATCTGTAACCGCCTTCAGAAGAACTTGTCCGCCTTCAGAAGAACTTGTCCGCTGCCTCTGCCCTGTTGTTTAACCCCGAAAAGACTGAAAACACTCGCTGCATATCAAACTAACTGTCTCGCTGGTGTCCTTCATGTACCCAATTAATGATTTACAAAACACCATTAAGTGAACTGAGAGAGAAGGAGGCAGCAGAGAGAGAGGAAGAGGCTGTGTCTGGTTCTTTGTGTTTAGTGCTCACATGCATGTACACTTATGCGCTCGTGTCTTTGAGAGCACAAAAGTGTGTTAAACTGTGTGTACACGTCAGAAAGCATTACAGTGTGTCTTTTCACCAGCAGATGCTTGAATGAAAGAGTCCCATGTCTGTGAGTGTGTGCGTGCTTTCAGCTGTGTGTCTGTATATCTATGGATGATAAGGAAATGGACATTTATATTTCCAGCTGACTGCATTTTCCAGAGCGTTCTTTAATAGCTTTGTGTTCTGGTGCCAAGCTTTTCCTTCCTACATATTTCATGACATCCTGTGCTCCTCATACTACACTTCTACGGCTCAACAGCAGCACTTCTCCTCTTTCCACTGTACAGAGACTTCCATGTCTTACTTTATCTGCTCATTTCTTTTCCCCTCTCTGCATTGCCGCTGTCTGCTGTCTGATTTTTTTCTGTTCTACTTTTCCCCAATGTGCAGAATATGTAGGTCAGGATAAAATACCAGAGACATCACTCGATGGAAGGCATGAAATCATACGAATCGTGTGTTTAAATTGTTCTCAAATTGTGCTTGTGAAGATAAGTAATAACTAAACAGTTTGCTTAATGTGAATCTGCGATGTCCTTATGTTTTTTTTTAACTTTCCTCTAAGGCATCAGTTCTTGACTTTGCATAGAACACGGGTGAATTAGCCGGGTCCCCTTGGGGCACAGTGTTTGGCACTGCATGGATAATCCTGAAGACTTTCAAATATCTTGAAACACCACAGTAAGTGTGAATATTTTGAAGGAAAAATAACAACAACACAAGTATATTTGTACAGCTCTCTTTTAACAACAAGGCAATTTAACCTGCTTTGCATAAGAGACAAAACACATAAAGACAATATATCAAATATATATGTATAAGAAATACAAGATCATTTTAAAAGACACATAAATTGGATATTTAGAGTAAAATACAACAGAAGTGAGCATTACAAATGTAGTTTCACTGCAGTGCAAGTCATGAATGAAGGATCCCAAATTTGATTTAATGAAAATGCAAACAGAAATTTGTTGTCAGAGCAGACCTTAAATTTCTTTCAGGGGATTACATTTTGACAGTGAAGATCTTGGATTAGATATAAATAGAATTTACACAGAAAGTCAAAATTAGTTGAGTGTTTTAAATGGATGTGGAAAGATAAAGATGTCTTACTTTTAAAATCCACACAAAGCGAGGTGCGGACCAGTGTGAGCTCAATGCAAGTCCATCGAAGTTAAAACAGGCTACAAAACTCTTCTCCAGTTCACCAGAGATTTCAACTGTGTTGACATAACCAGACTTAACAGTATCTGAGGCTGCGTCCTTAAGTAAAACTCATTGATCCCTCATACTGCACATACCAATACAAAGCATTATCCTTTTCTTAAAAATCTACAAATTATGATTACTTTTAGTTGAAATGCAAATCACAAGAGAAGGACGGAACTCATAATATCACAGTCATCCTTTTAGAATATTCGACATCAAAACAAATGAGTTAAAAGGTCACATACCCCGTTTCACACATTGTGTTCTGTCTGCCTTATTTTTTCATCCTAATCTTTTAAAAGGCTTTATTAAACAATAAAAGAAGTTTAAAAAGAGTTGAAATTATAATCAGGATATCATCTACATAGTAATATACATACAGTGCATCCGGAAAGTATTCACAGCGCTTCACTTTTTCCACATTTTGTTATGTTACAGCCTTACTCCAAAATAGATTAAATTCAATTTTTTTCCCCCTCAAAATTCTACACACAATGCCTCATAATGATAACGTGAAAAAAAGGTTTTTTTTTTTTTAAATTTTTGCAAATCTATTAAAAACTAAAAAAAAAAAAAAATCACATGTACATAAGTATTCAGAGCCTTTGCCATGACACTCAAAATTGAGCTCAGGTGCATCCTGCTTCCACTGATCATCCTTGAGATGTTTCTACAACTTGATTGGAGTCCACCTGTGCTAAATTCAGTTGATTGGACATGATTTGGAAAGGCACACACCGTCTATATAAGGTCCCACAGTTGACAGTGCATGTCTGAGCACAAACCAAGCCATGAAGTCCAAGGAATTGTCTGTCGACCTCTGAGACAGGATTGTATTGAGGCACAGATCTGGGGAAGGGTACAGAAATATGTCTGCAGCATTGAAGGTCCCAATGAGCACAGTGGCCTCCATCATCCATAAATGGAAGAAGTTTGGAACCACCAGGACTCTTCCTAGAGTTGGCTGCCCGGCCAAACTGAGCGATCGGGGAAGAAGGGCCTTCGTCAGGGAGGTGACCAAGAACCCGATGGTCACTCTGACAGAGCTCCAGTGTTGCTCTGTGAAGAGAGGAGAACCTTCCAGAAGGACAACCATCTCTGCAGCACTCCACCAAGCAGGCCTGTATGGTAGAGTGACCAGACGGAAGCCACTCCTCAGTAAAAGGCACATGACAGCCCGCCTGGAGTTTGACAAAAGGCACCTGAAGGACTGTCAGACCATGAGAAACTAAATTCTCTGGTCTGATGAAACAAAGATTGAACTCTTTCGCCTGAATGCCAAGCGTCATGTCTGGAGGAAACCAGGCACTGCTCATCACCTGGCCAATACCATCCCTACAGTGAAGCATGGTGGTGGCAGCATCATGCTATAGTGATGTTTTTCAGTGGCAGGAACTGGAAGACTGGAGGGAAAGATGAATGCAGCAATGTACAAAGACATCCTTGATGAAAACCTGCTCCAGAGCAGTCTGGACCTCAGACTGGGGCGAAGGTTCATCTTCCAACAGGACAATGACCCGAAGCACACAGCCAAGATAACAAAGGAGTGTCTTCGGGACAACTCTGTGAATGTCTTTGAGAGGCCCAGCCAGAGCCCAGACTTGAACCTGATTGAACATCTCTGGAGAGATCTGAAAATGGCTGTTCACCGACGCTCCCCATCCAACCTGATGGAGCTTGAGAGGTCCTGCAAAGAAGAATGGGAGAAACTGCCCAAGAATAGGTGCCAAGCTTGTAGCATCATACTCAAAAAGACTTGAGATTGTAATTGCTGCCAAAGGTGCTTCAACAAAGTATTGATCAAAGGCTGTGAATACTTATGTACGTGTTATATTTTCATTCATTATTTTTAATGGATTTGCAAAAATTTTAAACAAACTTTTTTCACTTTGTCATTATGGGGTATTGTGTGTAGAATTTTGAAGGAAAACAATTAATTTAATCCATTTTGGAATAAGGCTGTAACATAAAATGTGGAAAAAGTGAAGCGCTGTGAATACTTTCCGGATGCACTCTAAACCTTACTTAGCAGTGTCAAGAAGAGGAAGGCTCTTCTGGTCTGGTTACAACCAGTGTGATATGTGTGAGTCTGTGTATAAGGGAGAGCTTTCTCTCTCTCTCTCTCGCTACATTTACATGGAGAACATTGTTTTTAAAAATATTTCAGGTATGATGGCAGCCAACAGCTGAGCATCATTATTTTTACGTGTAAGTTTTTTTTTTTTATACTGTGACACTAAGAATAGCTTTGCCGCAGAGTATAAGGCAGTTAGACATGTTTTGTGTATGTGGCTGTGTGTGCGCAGGTGTGTGTGTGTTTTCTTATGTGTGTCCACAGCCCGGGGTGGTGAACGTGTCCTGCCTGCTGCTGTCATGTTCAGTGGTAATGTTAAGTCAGACCTGCTGGAGGAGAGACATGTCAGGATCAATACATGGTGACCTCCTCTGCTTTCAGCTCCTCCACCCATCATCGTTCACTCTTCCTCTTCTCATCCTCCTCCCTGTCCTTCTCCTCTCTCCTTCCTCCATCTCCTGCTCTCCTTCACCCCACTTATTCTCTGCTCCATCTGCAGCCTCACATTTACTGCTTTGACCACCTTTTCACACTTTCTATTTTTACATATCTCATCAATATCTTCATCCCCATCCCCTCACCCCCAACCCCATCTGTCCCTCTTCTCTGTGACACATCATGTATAATTAAGGGAGATCACTGTTCTTCATGATGCCAACATCAGTCAGATGTCTGCGATGCGCTGCACTAAGAGTGTGTGTGTGTGTGTGTGTGTGTGTGTGTGTGTGTGTGTGTGTGTGTGTGTGTGTGTGTGTGTGTGTGTGTGTGTGTGTGTGTGTGTGTGTGTGTTCCCAGGGTGCATGAAAGATTTAAAAGTAGCCATTGAGCCAAAGTTCTGCAATTATGGACATTAAGTCACTATACTTAGCAAGAAATTACTGCTTGGCACGGAAATAACTCGCAATACCTTGAATATGCAGAAGCTTGTAATATATCCTGCTTGAATGCTGTGTTTCTATTCTTGGGTAGGTCATCTTCTCAATACATCACTAATACAGGCTATTTAAAGCTGCATATCGATGCTGGAATTGCTTTTCACTGCATTTGCCTTTTACTTGGTCAAGAACAGGTGAGTATGGTGGTCTCTCACTTGCCAGCTTTTTTGGGTGACTGTGTATGTGTGTGCCAAACTAAAGCAGTTCTCTTCTTTCGGGTAGTTGGCATTCTTTGGAGCAAGTTATAAATAGCATCCTTTTTCTATTCTTATCCCACCTGCCTGTGCCTCTTTGATGCTCCCCTGAAGATGACTAAAGAGAAATAATCCCTTTTCTGACTTGTGCGCAACTGAAAGGAAGCAGTGAGAGAAGAGACAGCGGGATAGAAGGGAAGGAGAGAGGGACACATCAAAATGAATGGGTGAGGTGGACAGAAAGTGAGATGGTTGATAAGACAGTGTAGGCACATGAAGCTATGAGGATGACTGCCAAAAAAATCAACAGGGTGTAAGAAGGAATAGGAGAGGAAATGAGGTGGTGTGGCTGTAAAGAGAAAAAAAGATTAAGCAGATTAAAACATAAAAGAGATTTGAAATGAGACTGGCAGAGAAAGCAGATTTTGGAAAAGGAAGACAGCAGGGTGGAAAAGAGAGGGAAGAGTAAACCAAACCAGGAAAACAGGCAAGCTGTTGATAGAAATTGAAGAGTGAATGATGGAGACCTTTTAAAAAGGAGGTAGAGATAAAAAAAAAAAAAAAAAACAAGAACAGCAGACAGAAGAGTAGGAAGGTGAAAAACTAAGGTAAGTCAGAGATAACACACAGAGCTGATTGATATTCTTTGCTCAGGGACACTTCAGCATCACAAGAACAGACATTTAAGGCAGTCATCACGAGTGATAACCACATATATTTTAAATGAAACATTTCATGCACCAAGCACATATTTGACAACCAGGCCACATTTACCAGCTTGTTGTTAAAGTGATGCATGTGTGAATTTATTTAGAAAATTATTTACCCGTGAGTTAAGCTGTTTGAATTGTGACTTTATCATATTTTATATACTTTTGAACTTGGCTATTTATGTAAAAGTCCTGTGGAGGGAAAGAAAGTTACATTCATTTTGCTCTTCTTGTTACACCTCCCTAACACAATAAAGGCACATGGCATCTGAGTTTTGTTTTTTTATGATTGTGAAATTTAATTTCAGGGAAAGTATAAAGGACAACAAAAGAGATATTTTACCACATTTGAAATGTTTTTTTTTTAACCATTGTAAACATTTATTTCACACTAAATACAGTATACGAGACATCCTAAATAAAAACAAAGCATGGGATAAAGAATAAGAACAGAGTGGGAAACCTTAAGCCGTGATGATTCCTGGTTTTCTGAATATCGGGTACTTGTGGTTCAATGTACACTCAGTATGAATTATTGTACTCAGGAAACCTGGTTACATAAATCAAAAACAAAAAATAAAACAACATGTCAAACTGTAAAAATGTAGACCATCATCATGCTTATATTTTCATGGGAATAATGAGTCCAGATGTTTCACATTTTGCTGGCTGGCACATTTATCTAGATTTGCAGAGGCTGACTGAAGCAAACAACAGGCGTCTGCAAAACTATTCAACCACATCTGCATTTATACAGTTATTTATGCACTTAGAATATAAAGAGATAGAAAGATGACTTCAGGTATGTAACATCATCTGTGAAACTGAGTGTAACATAGAGTACAAAATGTTCATTGTGTGATTCATTTGTGTGAATGTGCATGCGTTGTGTATTTACCCCTTTCGCTGTAGGAAGCACACACACTGGTTTACTGCACCATAGAAGGATGATGAAAAATATGCACTAATTTGTGCTAAAATTCAAATAAGCAAACAGACAGTGACATTAACCTGCATATTTTAACCTGCCATCTCACATAGTTCCTCTTCTCTCTTTTCTCATGGATTGCTTGGTTGTCCGGCACTAAATTTTGAACCTGCTGCGGTCCAAAGATAAGACAGCTGCTTCAATCCATCCACCATGTACACACACTCACAGCAGCAGTGAAGCGGCTGCAGTGGTGCCAGAATCGTTACACTTTTCTCTCCTGCCATCCTGTGAGTCGGGCTAGACTCAGAGCGAGAGTGATGACTATCCATTACAACAGAAACCCCTCCTGCTCCATATATTGATAATTTATAGCTCTACCTCAAGGTGTATTAGGCTGTGTGCCTAGCCATGAACTCAGTGTGTTTGTGTGCAGGTGCACATGACATGTTTTATATCACGTGTGTTAATTTTTGCATGCCTTTGTGCTCATGTAGCATGTGCATGTGAGCATTGCTGGAGCATTGCAGGTAATGACAAGGTAATTGGTTTCTCTCCTTCCACACTGGGACAAGGTCACAGTCACTGTGTTATGAGTGCCCCTCACAGAGATGGGGAGGATTATCAGCTAAATAATCTAAACATTATATTACAGGAGATTAGTGTTTCTTAACTTTAACCTAACACCATCTGGTTGAACCTTTACAAATTTAGCACGAGCTCTTTTAATAAAAAAATAAATAAATAAAAAAAATTACAAAGTGCTTCACAGTCTAAACCAACGTGTGAAAATATATTTGCACTGGGCACCTTTGTTATAGAGATTTGGGGAAACAAGGAGGCCAAAAAAAATATATACCATATATCGGGACAACAAACGCAAGCTCCCTTTAACTTTTAAAAAAATTAAAGTTTTTCCATAAGTAATTTTCAAAATTTATTTTGGAGTCCAACTGTAAGTAAAGACAGAAATGAGCTGCCCGAAACACACATTTTGATAACAGCATTAGCCATCTCCGTCCGGGACAACATAACCTCATCACCCTTGATGTTGATCCACACATTGAAATGATCTCTTATTTTTTAAACTATTTGGTCCTAAATGAAAAAACTCGACAACTGGACTATAAATCCATAAAATAACTGCTGATCACAGAGCAAAACTCACCAGTCAGTAGGAAACACGGGCGTCATCCTGAAGTTATAAATCTGCCTACTTCTGCAAAGTAGTTTACTGAGTTAGAGAGACATTTGGAAGCCACTACAGAAAAGTCTGAGGATCACCAAAGTTAGTTGGATTCATGTGAATTCTCTGTGAATATCTGTGTAAAATTTCATGACAGCCCATGCAGTAATTGTTATATTGCTAATATTTTAGTCATGAGTGAAGTGGTGCACTGGCAGACCAACACTACAGTCCTTAGAGCCATTGGATCTGGGGATATTAAGAGGTAACTATTCCAAAGTTGATTAAAAAAAAAAAAAATAGGTGGAGGAATATTCACTTTCTTTTTTTGCAGTACTACAATAATGATAAGACAAACACATATTTCCATAGGCCAACTCTGTAGCTCCAGGTAAGAATCCATTACTGTTGTGGGTCGGTGGTTGAAGAGGTTAAACTCAGCACACTCTGTAAAGCAGCCTGTGAGATCAATACTACACTGGAGCGGTGTGGGTTTCATTCTGATATATGACATCCTGTTTGTCTCTTCCCGCTGCATATCTCAATGTCCCCCTTCAGTAAAAATACAAAGACAGCACTGGTTTACAAATCAGATAAACAGTGTCGCGATGGGGGGCTATTACGAAGAAAGATAATGGAGGTGAGGTCAATCCAAGGGTTTCTGTGCTTGTGCCTGTGTAAATCGGATGTGTTCCATAAATCAGCTCCCAGACTTGTGTTTAATCCTCAGATGCTCTCTTCTAATCTTAGACTCAGCCTTGCTCGAGAGGATGTCTGTATTTGCATCCTGCATCTGTAGCTTACTTTTAGAATTTAAAATATTAATATTACAGTTTTCCCAATTTATTGTTATTCTACAAGTAGAAAATGGTCAAAAATAGCCTTTAAAAGCAAAAACTGAATCAACCAATACAAACTATTGCTGTGCAGCCAAAACTTTAATTCAAGTAGAGATTTCAAAGTTTCAAAATATACGTCGGGCTACAGTTTGTGGAAGTGTGTTGTTAATCATGAACAAAAAATATTTAGTGGTTTTCTTTTTGCAGCCATAAAAATAAGTCTTGGGGCTTGAAAATCTCCGAGATAATGTTATGGGGCTTCATTGAAAAGCTAGAACAAACCAATACAGACTGGAAATGGTTCAGAGACAGAGGGCAAATAAAACAGGAAAGAGCGCAATCAATTTTATTTCTGCATCTTGATAAATAGTAAATGAAAAAGTTTTAGCTCAGTTCTTATATCCTAATTTGATCCTCTGCATTGTATTCCCCACACCCCACATCCAGCATATTGATTTGTGTCTGTTGTGTCCTCATCAAGGCTCTGGATCGATCCATGCATTGGCTCCAGGCCTCAAATTTTGGGTGGTAAACACTAACTGGCGTTAGATGTATTGGCACTGTTAATATTAGGAGAACAATGCTTCACAACGTGCACAAAAGCCACACTCATCCTACTTGGCAAATAAATTAGCAGAAATTGCTCCACTAATGTCTTAAATCTCTATTTCCCTGAAGAGCAGCAATAGTGACAGAAAAGCCACGGAATAGTGTAGTTTCTGTCTTGGTCAGCTACTAGCTTTTAAATTGGCTTGTGTGGAGGTAAAGACAGTGTATCATTTTCTTTAAATTCCCACTCCTCTCTCTCCATTTGTCTCCTGTGGTTCAGTCAGTGTATGCAGATAGGAGTGAGCGCTGCTTTCTTCACGGGTGGATCACAGGAATTTAACGCATCTTCCCTCACAGCGTTTCAGCTCAGCCAATTAGGTATGCCGTGTCATGAAATGAATTGTGCCGCTGTCGATAAGAACCAGTCATAATTGAGCTGGCATGCATATTAATTAAACAACAAGCGGTGTTTAACTGGGCCAGGGCACCCAGGGTCCTAGTGCAATCCACATATAGTGGTCACAAAGTCACAATCAGAGAAAAGTCATTCACCTGCATTATGCTGCCACTAATGTGTATTATATATTTGTATAAAAACAGAAAACTTCCTTCTCACCTCCTCATGAAAGGGGGTCTTCCTCAAGCTTTGAACCTCTACCAGAGGCCAGGGAGTTTGATGGACCTGCACAGTATCTTTGCAGTTCTCAGGACTGCAGTCTTCCTGACAGAGATCTCAGACTTAATCCTGGGGTCACAGCGCAAAATTACCACTGTGTGTGTTCACCCTCCACATCTGTTTTAGTTGTTCCTTCAGTCGCTGGTACTTCTCAATGTTTTTATGCTGCTTCAGACTGATGTTACTGTTAGCATGGATTTCCACATCTATCACAACTGCCCTCCCCTGCTTCTTGTCAACCACCACATTGTCTGGCAGCCACCAGCTGCTTTTCAGTCTCTTACTTAAAATCCAACTATAAAGACTTTAGCTCAGCTGTTCTTAATCACTTCTGGGAATATGTGCCACTGGGACTTTGGGACCTCTAACCCATACTGAGCACAGAAGTTATTGTACCCGATGCCTCTCAGTGTACTTTATCCCAGCCTGCATCTTACGTACACCCTGCTGCTGGACTCTCAGGGGCATCTTCTGTTGTAGACCCCTGCCCCTATGGATCTGGTGCGTTGGTCCTGTTCTTGTGCTGCCATGATCCGAGCCTCTGTAGTGTCCTTCAGGCCGGTCCTTTTTGTTAATGCTGGCCACGTCCTCTATCTGCCCACAATACTTCCCATAGAGGGACTTCGTCCTCCACAATATTATCTCTTCCTCTTCATGACCCTCTGTCTTCTGCTACTTGAAGCACTCTCGTAGCAGCTCATTTTGGGTGGACATTGTCCTGATGTTTTCATGGATGCTCCTCCTGGATAGTGGCTCTGAATCCTTGCCCTCCCTCTTGTGGTTTCTGGTAGAGTTTCATGATTCTGGACTTTGAGTGGTACCCTCGGCACAGTGGGAGGAGGTTTTGAGTCTTGACATTTGTGGCATTTCTCTCCTCCAGTAGCCAGCTCATTATTCCAGCTGGATATCTGATGACTGGTAGGGCGTATATTGGTGGCTTGGATCTTATTCCTACCATGAGCTTGCTTCTCAGCACCTCTCTTTCTCTCTGGCAGTATTTGTCTGTGGCTGATCTCCTTACATCCTTATCATGGCTGCCATTGGTCTGTGGGAAAACCAGATACTTGTAGCTGTCCTGTTTGTCTGCTAACCTGCCTTTTGGTAACTTGACTCTGGTATCCTTGTGTGGGGCATTAAATCGAAGGCTTTCTTGTAGTCAATGCAGGCAGTGCTCAGATTGGCCTGCCTGACTGCTGTCAACCAGTCGGCAATGCTTTGACCCTCTAAAGTTGTTTCCAATGTGCCTCTGAGCCTTGCTCATGTGCTGACTCATGTCTCTATTCAGCTTAGCTGCTGGGAAGCCTGAGAAGAGCTTCTATGGAGGCAGGTTTTTGAAGGTGTTGTACCCTTACGGGGATCCTTAGTGATCAGGATTTTCCCCCTTTGTGTTTGCCAGTCTGGGTGGGTGCCTGTTGTTGGCAGCTCACTCATTTGTGCTGCTGAGCGATCATGTCAGGTGAAGTGCTGTCCAACTCTTCATGCATGAGATTCATTGGATGTCTGCCTTTCTGCCTTCTTCTGCGAGCTTGCTGTGGTTTGTTCTTCGGTCTACAAGCCACTCGATTGACCTTCCAGTATTACTCAGTCTCAGCTATGGGTGGGTCTGTCCTTGTGCTTTCGTTTCCTTGCAGCTCATAGTACACCATGAGTGGGTTTTAAATCACAGGTCACTGACTGAGTGATGAAAAACGTTCCAGCAATTTTAGCATTCAAATTTGAGTCAAAGTGAAAATCTAGATCGACAAGAGTCTTCTAAGATCCTGGAAAAACCTTCAAATGTAGAAATAGTTAGGATGCACAAAATGGGGTTAGGTGTGTTGAGGAATTTGTAGTCTGAACAACTGTGGATGTCCAAACTTACTTGATTTTGCTGAGTTTAACTGCCATTTTTGTGAATTCACAGAGATATAGGAATAAATAATTGATTGAATGTGTACTTTTATAGTCAGCATGTTAATGGTTTTCTATTTTTTTTTGCCTCGTTTTTGTTTGCTTGGCCAGCAAGTAAAAATGGTAGAGGATGGATAGACACACTCAAACACACGTCAAAGTGCACTTTGCTTCTGCTAAACTGAATACACTCCACACTGAGGATCTATTTAAAGTGTGTTCAAGCGATGGCTGAGGGAGCAGCACTTTGCCATCATTAGGTGAGATCATGTAGAGACAGGATGACTGGGTTAATTTTTAATGCCCAGCCTTTGGATACATAAAATATGTATTCAGCCCTTGTTGGACATGACATAGACTCTTTATATCTCTCTTCCTCACTCTGTCTCTTCCTCTCTGTCGCTCTAGTCAATCTTACAAACTCTCGTTTATTCACTCTTTTATTTTTATTTTTTTTAGCTCTGTCTTTGTTTGTCTTTGCCTATACACTCTCTTTCAGCCTCTCAGCGTGTTTGGCCCTGTTTCACTCTCTGTCTGGTCTGTTTCTCTTTATTCTTGCTTGGCGTTAGTCCACCTCTCTTCTCCCCACAAGCGTCTGCCCTGAGAACCAGACAGCGGAGAGGTGTCGTTTGATGATCTGGCTAGAAACAGCTCTCAGCGTAGCTGTTTTCAGTCTGTTTCCTCTATTTTGCTCTTCTCTCTGTGTGTCTCTGGCTTGTTTGCTCTTCAGATTTAACAGCTTAGTAACACTGTTGTCAGGGATCAGCCGAAAATCCTAAAGAGATGTAGACAGATACACACAAACACACAAATGCTGATGGAGACGTCCAGAATACACAGACCTATGCACCTATACCTAACTTATGCACACACACACACACACACACACACACACACACACACACACACACACACACACACACACACACACACACACACACACACACACACACACACACACACACACACACACACACACACACACACACACACACACACACACCCAGTTGGATCCACAGGGACACAGTCTCGATTTACTTACTGGTGTCACTGTGATATAACAGTAAACCTGAATGAGCCGGTGGGAACATGTTGTCTCTGATATCACTGACAGCTGATTGTTGTTGCAGTAACATAACAAATGTCACAGGGGACGTCCACCTCACTGAGCTGTTCATATTTTTTAGTACAATGCCGGGCAGGTTTTACAGAATAGTGTAATCAATCAATGAAAACATAAGTTTAAATTACTTTACTCATTACTCAACATGAGTGCTATGATCATTTTGGAGGTTTGGAGGTAATTAATAACTAGAATATTTTAACTATTATCAATATTTTCAAAATAGCGACATCAAATTGCTGTGATAACAGTGTGAAAGGGATCGTGCATGCTGATGACTGCTGACTCTGCAGCCCCCCTCAACTTTACAAGCTTTATAGTGAGTTTCAGCTCATTGTTCTGCTGTCTGACCACAACTTAACTGTTTTGATTCACTCTCACTCTCACCTGCAAAGGCAGGCTGATGTTTTTCAGTGCAAAAGCTCAAAAAAACAGTTTACCTGCTTAACAATAAACCACTGACTAACAGAAAGATTGAACAGAAATTGTAGTACTTCAATCAAGAGTTGATAAAGACCAAAAATAGTAAATAGAGTCAATAGAAAATTCATCAGAAGGTCAGAAACTGAAATTGAATCAATCATAATGTTGCTCTGCTGGTTGTGTGACAAATTCACCAAATTATCTTAAAGCGGCAATCTTGAAGACCTCTGTTTTGTTCTCTTTGGTGGCACTTCCCAGTGATCCAAACTGTGTCGCCTGTGTGACATCAGTCATTTGACAGGAAGTCTGTTGTGTTAGCTCAGCCTGTCTTCTCTGGCACAACAACCACTGCTGGGTGATGGAAGAACTCAGTAATTGTGCGCTGCTTCTGATTTTTCCCGGTAATGTCACTATAGACACCCATCTCATTCAGTTTGTAATACTGTGAATGCCTCATTCGTTAAAAGATAGTGACTAAACAGATTATAATTTCAAGAAGGATGTCATGTCACAAAGTTGGTGTGTTCACAGCTTGTTTTTGCTGCCTCCAGACTGACAAAGCAATCAGTTATAGCAGGTTTAACATTAGCACACAGCAGATCTAAACAACCTCGATCTTGAAGCAAAACCAGGTGATCCTGAAAGTGGGTTAAAAAGTGTCTAAGCTGAACAAGCTAACTACTGACAAAATATAAGCAAGGCAACACTGGAGACAACTACGTGTCGCGTTTCTAACCGCCTCCCCACACATCCAGCTGTTGTTCTATACGAGCTTCAGCTGCAGTCTGTCTACTGATCACAGACCAAACTGACATCAATCGTCCACTTCCTCTTACAGAATGAAAGTGAACCAGTCAGCCTTCGAAAGTGTCAAGATTACAGAGCTTTACTGGGGTTATCTGTAACATAATTAAATAATTTCTGATTTTAACTGTAAATTGCAATTTTTACAAGTTTCTGAAAAAGTAATCACATTACTGTATGGTGATCTGCAGTATTACTTCCCAGCATCGAAAGCATTTTGCTGATATTGTACATATACAGCTGCATTATGCAGTAAAAATGGCTGAACGACTGGAAATGGTGGTCAGTTAAATATTTAAGTGATAAAGTGCACTTTGCTGTGGTTTGAAAGAATCACCTGTATATGAACTCCTTCTGTGTCTTGTGCACTTGTTTGATTTTTTATTTTTTTCTTCATTGTTGGCATTGACCTGAAATTGCTGGCTGCTTTGCAATAATGTGTTCTTCATGCATTTACTAAACCTGTGTTTTATGTTTGCTCTGTTTTGTTTGGTGTGTGATATAAAGCAGCCATGGTTACCTGGACAGTTAAGGAGATAGTGACACTCTTTCTACTCAATGAGCTGTTTCTGTTGTTATTACTTGTTGTTGTTGTTGTTGTTGTTGTGACATTTACAGCAAATATCTTGCTTTTTTGTGGCTGTTCAGTCAACACCATCAGTATATGACAATTACTTTACACAGCAGATTGTTTGCTAAGAAAATGCAGCATGACTCACCAAGAAAGGTATTTAAAATGTTTCCTTGGAGAGAAATTGCAGTGTTTACCCAGTATAATCTCTGAACAGGAATTCATGTCCATGGAAAATAAAGTCAGATGACAGAAGACATGAGATGAGTGAACATAAGCCACCATCTGCAAATGTACAAATCTCAGAATCTGCCTTACTGCAGTCATGATGAGCTGTTTTAATTAACTGAAAGGATTTAGATTCTGTGTCTGTACTTTTAGGTTTGTAGTATTCGTACAAATAACTGCACATCTGTTTTGCGCAGAGAGGAAGTCATGTTTTCCTCCTTTCTACCAGACACATGTAATATCCAACACAAAGGACAAACAGTTTGTTTTAAGAGTTGCAGAAAAAGAGAAACACTGAATATAAAAAATAAAGCAAAATCTCAGATCACATTTCAATGAAGACAGGTTAACTGGAAACAAATAATTGCCTATTGATTGAGTGTTGCGACTGCGAAAGAGTTTAACTTTAAGGCTCCACTGAGTTAAAGTATATTTATTCAACATAAATCCAACATAAAGGTGGAAAATTGACCCTGTTAAGTTAAATCTATTCAGACATTGTGAAGATCATAGTACTCATGGTGCAGTGTTAAGTTGCACAATAGTAGAGCCAACAGCGTGGGACAGTGAATGTGATGAATCACAACAGAAAGAATTTTCAAAATTACTCCAACAGAGTTGATATTTATCACTTTTAGGCAATCAAACCGTCCATGAGTGTTACTTTAACTGCTCTTTCAAACGCTGAACTTTCTTGATGAGTAGTAAGCGTCTGAACATACTGAACGTTTGAGGTTCACAGTCTTTACGCTGATAAACATCAGGCTGCGCAGAGTAAATGCTGCGAATGTGCTTCTTCTACAACCATTCAACAAAGTCAGCTGGTGTCAGTCCCTTACTCTACAATGCACCTCAGCTGCAAATGTGTATGCGTAGCAATAGTGAGCAAACCTAATGACTTCAGCTAATGTCCTTAACTTATTTGCTGACAAGGTGCTGAACATACCAACCACTGCTGATGTGGCAGCCAGTGGACGGAGGAAACAACAGTGGGGATGGTGCTTTTACGTTTGAATCGCATCATTCTCAATCAATTTCAACTCAAAGTAAACAAGCGGGAAGGGAAACGCCGTTAGCAGGAAGCATGAAGCGCCCTTAGTGAGTAGAAGTGTGTAAAATGCTTCACAGCTGTGATATGTGCGTTTTTGTGTGTCCCCAGCGGTGAATAAATCACAACAAGGACAAACCGACGATTTGCGACTGAATCAATCAGTCCTGCTTAACTGAACACAGAATCCACCTCCATCAGCAGGTTATAGAGTAGTTATAGGACCGACACACACATGGGGAGAGGAGATCTGTGATGCATATCATATGACAAAATGAAAATATGATGAATATTGATAGCATTAGTCAATAAGTTGAAGGTAGGAAGGACATGTGTATTTATCACACAGATGCAAATGTGTGTAACTTTAAATAACTAAACAGCAACCATGTTTAGTTGTGTGTGTGTGTGTGTGTGTGTGTGTGTGTGTGTGTGTGTGTGTGTGTGTGTGTGTGTGTGTGTGTGTGTGTGTGTGTGTGTGTGTGTGTGTGTGTGTGTGTGTGTGTGTGTGTGTGTGTGTGTGTGTGTGTGTGTTTTATTTAGCTAAGCAGATACCAGTGTGTGAGAATCCCTTTGAGCGTTTGTATGTGATGAGTAGATATTGACTGAGGAGCAGGTGATGAATGCCGATTGATTATTGATTCCTCTGTCTCCACTGACATTGTGAAGTGTATATAGACTGTACCGGCACATCAGGAGCTGATCACAACAGATATATCATGACCAAGACATCAAAAAGTTGCTGACGTATTTCTTCCCATTAACATGTTTTACCCTGATGAAATTACGAGTGCATCTCAGGATTATCACCCAAGGGCAGCACGGTGGTGCAGTGGTTAGCACTGTCACCTCACAGCAAAAAAGGTTCCGGGTTCAAATCCGGTCCTGGGCCTTTCTGTGCGGAGTTTGCATGTTCTCTCTGTGCTTGCGTGGGTTCTCTCCGGGTTCTCTGGCTTCCTCCCATCATCCAAAAACATGCACCTCAGGTCAGGTTACCTGGCACCGCGCTAGTGGCAGCCTGCTGCTGCAGCTCCCCCCTGAGAGACCCCCTGCTGTAGTGAAGAAATTTCCCCTCGGGGATTAATAAAGTGTATAAAATAAAAAAAAAGGGGGTTGTTCACGGTAAATGTGATGCAGCAGCTATCAGTTGCAGCTCTGAAGTTTATGGGTTTTTATCAGCACAGCTGGGAATTTTATTTAGATGAAAGTATTGCATACTGATAGATCACAAAATATAATCGTGGACTGATGTGTTTTATTTGTTTACAGAGAGACACCAAAGGCCAGTTCCTGTTGGACCATGTGTGTAATCACTACAACTTGCTTGAGAAAGACTATTTTGGTATTCGATATGTAGATCCTGAGAAACAAAGGGTAACTATCACTCACACACACACACACACGCACGCACGCACGCACGCACGCACGCACGCACCCACGCACACACACACACACACACACACACACACACACACACACACACACACACACACACACACACACACACACACACAAACAACCACACAACCACACAACCAAAAGCTGGAATGCAGAGCTATTTTCATCATGATTGATCTATCAGTTGTCATATTCTTTTCTATTTTAAAAAGTAATTTTGTGTATAAAGTGTCAGAAAGAAAGAAACTAAATCCCATCAGAGTTTCTCAGCAGAGTTTGGTACAGTCGACAGATTTCTCATTTTGTTTGTCCAACAGTCCAAAACCTAAAGGTATATTCAACATAAAACGATAAAGAAACCCAGCACGTCCTCGTATTTCACAACAGAGAATCAGCAAATTTGTGATTAATGAAAATAGGTAATTAAACAATTAGCCAAAATGTTGACAAATTATCCTTTTGATTGCCTTAATAACCAATTGACTAATTGCTGATTGTAGATCAAGGCTAGAAATAGTTGTAAAGTTTTATATTTTCAGGTATTTTTCAAGTTTCTTTGCTTTGGGTTTTCATAAAAGAAATTTCAAAGTGAGGATGTGTTTCTGTGCAAGCCGGTTTCCCTTAGACCCTTGCATGATTGACTCTCATTCACTGCATGGAAGTCAGGTGGAACGGCTGTGGGGACATTAACCAGATGTGCATTTGCCAAACCAACCTCTCATTTTTCTTGTGAGATCCACAATACAGTTTGAAAACTCCTCTTGTAAAGCATAAATCTCACCTTTGTGTTTTTCGTCCATGTACATTTCCTACCAGTGTCTTCTTTTCCCATTGTGAAGCTGTAATGTGCTCACCAGAGGGACCTAAAACACCTATTAGTGCTTCAAGGCTGCTGATAGATTAAAGTTTATTGGAAGAGTTTTCAAACTGAATTTATTTGGTTCTACAAGACAGAAGACTTCAAAGATGGTGACAACTTGGTTGTTTGGTAATGTCCCCACCACAATTGAAATATAGTGTCCCACCACTTCCCTGTGTTTTTCCATGGGACCTTCTAGGATTATCTGAAATTAAATCAGACAACCTTGATTCTGTTTTACCTGCGTTAACAGAATCTGTTCGTCAGTTTAGAAATGAACCTTATTTTACGATTTCATATATATGAATATATATATATATATATATATAAAATATATGGCAGCACCGAATCACAGCTGAACAACAAAAACACAGAAACTGAATCACACCAGCGCATAGTCAGCACGGCCAAGCATGTTGGATATTAGTCAGGTGGCAGTCGATACATTACATTACAAGTTCAAGTAACAAATACAAACAAGATCAGTCTCCATATTTCAAACAGCCCACACACAGAAGAGGCCAGACGCTTTCATCTCAACAGAAGCTCAGTGTTTTAAAAATGCAAACTGAGAAATGAATAAACGCAAATAGATATCAACAACACATGTTACAGTACAAAATTAAAAGTGAGTACAACAGAGTGTAGTAACAACAATCTTACAATCAAATACAATTGCTGTATTCAGAGGCAATTTAAAGACAATTTAAAGCTTCGAAACTACAATGAAGTAGTTGAAGCAACTACGTGAGCAAAAGGGGTTGCTTTCACCTTCATTTTCAGGAAGAATAATATCTTGAAATAGCTGCATTTAACAGTTTAAGGGATCAAAATTGATGTCTATTCAGAAATATAGAGAGATCCCCCCCTTCTGCCCCATTAGTGCCACTGAGGAGCTCCTGATCAAAGCCTTTAACCGCCAAGCACACGAGTCAGACTGAGGTTTTACTGGGCAGCTTCCAGATGAGCAGGGCTTTATTAAATACATAAATAATCAAACTTGTTTTGTTTTTTTATTTCATAAAGGTCAAGATATAAATACATTCAGTGTAAATACAAATGCTTAAACAATCATTTTATACAGTAAATATTGATCTTTTAATGACAGTCTGTTATATTCACTGATGTATTTAAATAAATGTAGTTTTTGATGTGATTTTAGATTTGTTTTTAATAAAAATAAATTGTGTGGCTTGACTTGAGTTTATACAATGTGTAATTCGATTGTTCATCAAAAACACAAAGATACTTTGGATTTGGAAAATTACATTGTATTCTGTTTAACTGCTTTGCCCTCAGATGTTGACTACCCTATTTTAAGGTGACATTTGTCTTGTTGTGCTCTCTCTCTCGCTCTCTCTCTCTCTCAGCACTGGCTGGAGCCCAATAAGCCCGTGGTGAGGCAGATGAAGTGTAAGTGTTCCTTCTGCTCCTATTGTTGCATCAGTGTTTTTATATGGATATAACAATAAGCAATGTGTGTGTATGTGTGTGTGTGTGTGTGTGTGTGTGTGTGTGTGTGTGTGTGTGTGTGTGTGTGTGTGTGTGTGTGTGTGTGTGTGTGTGTGTGTGTGTGTGTGTGCGTGTGTGTGTATATTCTTGCGCGTGAACATGCTTATTTATGCCTTGTATTCGTCTCCCGAGGGTCTCCCCAGCGTGAGAGGGTCAAGTTCTGCAACAAACAGACAACACCTGGGACTCTGACAGGGTCATGACATCATACGCCCGATAGCGTTAAAGTGTCTCAAAGTACAAATAACAAAAAATGTAATTCATATAGCTACGTGACTTCCTGCAGTAAAGGGTGATTATCTATCGATTACTCTAAAATTATTTATATTTCATAACTAGAAACAGAATTTAGGCTTTAGGGCTTTATCACCCATTATTTCTGCAGAGAAAGAGCCAGACAATGCCGGACAGTGACCTCTTTGTCACAGATACCGCAGGGAGACAAACAGAGATACAATGAAGACAGACAAGGTGACAAGAGGAGGGTTTCTCAGACACACAACAAAATGCCAGAGGGACAAGTGGCTCGAGAAGGAAATAAACTCTCACACAAAGTCAAATACACAGACATAGTAGAGAACTAACAAGTAAACTGGCTGCCCTCATGTGCACATTAATGTTTAAAGTTTCAGGCATCTGAAGGAATTATGTTTTTACATCTGTTGAAATTAACAACGCAGAGTGTATCGATTGTTACTGGCTGATTTGGCCACAAAAGAAAAAAAACATTCACCTCAACCTGGTTGGCCATCAAACATATAATGAGGTTGCAAACCTGAGGACTAACAAAATCCAAAGTATTTTTTATTTACAAACCACGCACCCCCAAACCCTCTAACTAGCAAAGGTATAGGGAATCCTAACAAACAAAAACACGGAAAACAGGATGGGCAGACCTTGATCCTCAAAAGACCAAGTTAACAAACTGTTGTGCTGCTGGAGGAGAGGGCGCCTTCTCCTGCAAACTCCTCTAAATAAGCTGAGTGGGCACGACCCAACAATCAGAGCGGAGATCAGACACACCTGAAGAGGAGAGAGAGATCACCAAGGGGGAGGGTGGAACACCGACTATCAATTTGACTGGTCTCCATAGATATTGCTGGGCTTGGTGCGCTCATGCATCGCCCTCACAGATTGACATTTTTCTCAGTACATGTGGGTTAATATGTACATTCTGATCTATACAAAAGGTTTTAGGAGGGCATATTAGCGCTCTACTTTCCCTCTTGATGTTTGCGTCTCACAGATTCATGTTAGACAAGACACCTTCTCTATGCTACAACCTATCACTATAAAAATGAGATCTTGGTGA
Source organism: Brachyistius frenatus (assembly GCF_029030835.1). Classification (NCBI taxonomy): domain Eukaryota; kingdom Metazoa; phylum Chordata; class Actinopteri; family Embiotocidae; genus Brachyistius; species Brachyistius frenatus. The sequence continues at coordinate 1,402,541 of NW_027210629.1, forward strand.
ATGTGACGCAAGTAATCCGACATTATAGCATGTGCTGTAAACTGACTGAATCTGCCACAGTAAAATTATGTTGCAGTGAACTGTGAGATTTGAGCAACTGAAGGAACAAGGAGGGATAATTCTCTCTTTGCTTCATGAAACTTTAAAACAAATTTCACTTTGTCAGCCACATTTTCTGCAGCGGTTTCAGATTTTCCCAAAAGAAGACAAGATCGAGAAGCAACATTTTAAACTTGGAATTCAGTCCACCTTTTCTACCCGTTTATTTATTTTTTTTTTTAAATCTGTACATTTCTATAGTGTAAAAACACCAATCTTTCATTACTCTGTCTCCCCATCGCCTCTTTCTCTTTCTCCTTCATGTCTGTGCCTGAAGTTCACCCACTCTTTTAATGACTGTCCTGTTCTTTCTGTCCCGTTGTAAATTAATGAAAGAGCTATTAGCGGTGCATTCTGCTTCATCGGAACATGTGCAAAAGGACAAGAGGAGATGCTGAGGATATCGCTGAAAATCGGAATGAGAGATGGAGGATGAGAGAACAAAGGAGAAAGAGTGAGAAAGGGGAAATGTGTGGTGGGCTAATTCAGAGGGGAGAGAGGAGACAGTGATAGATCATGTTGCTAAAGAGAGTGCAAGTCAGATTAGGGGGGGGGAGAGAGAAAAGAACTAAAAGAGGAGATTGGAGAGACAGTTTGAGATGAGAGAAGCTGACAGAGAGAGAAAAAGAGATGAGAGAGGGGGATGGAGGACCGAGTGGTGAATAGATCTGAGTTGCACTGACACATCAGTTCTCCCTGTGGCAGGATTTGCTCTCAAATTAGGTGTGTGTGTTTCTGTTTTATTCAGTCTTTGTGCGTCCTAGTTTACGTGCGTCGGCATGATGTTTGCATACTATCATGCCAATTCACCTTCTCTAAAATGTTCTCTTTTTTCCTTTTTTACAAAAAGTGTGGTTTGCATCTTCGTCCCGTTTGCCTGAGCAAATAAGCAGCTCAAGTTCTTTGGGAGCGGGTGGGAGGATTGCGTCTTTCATATTGCTCAGCATGTATTATGTAGATGTGTGCTGTTTTTCATTGCTGGATAATACCGCAGAGAATCCTGGCATTAAAAACAGAGTGGTGAGGGCACTCTGTGAAGATTTCTGGTCCCATGTTAGAGGATGCTCACTTTAGAACGCCTATCACATGATCTCTCATCTTTTTCAGCATCTCCTTTAAAACTACATTCCCGTGTTTACACTCAAAATAACTCGTGTAAATAATAAATAAGCATGAATCATGAATACACTTCAGACATACTGTAGCTTCACCTAGGAGCACCATCAATGCAAACAAGTCACTCATTATTCCAAGATCCGTACCCTTTTTCTTTGAGCATACAGACTTACATACCCAGCATTGTTGAGTCGTCAATCGGGACTCAAATACTTTAATTGTTCTTCAGTAAAACCTCCATCTGAGTTTCTGATACACTTTGCCAAATACCATATTATTACCGTGCTGTGCCCAGTTGTTACTCTTTTGTTACCATGTTTGTTTTTACCTGGTTCCTAGAACATATTTCACTGTAAATGGCTGTATTGTTCTGCGTAACTGAAATAATAATTCAAGTTGGGTCTGAGTTCGTTTTTGGGATCTGGGTGTCGAGCTGGAGGGTAGACCAGAGCACCGGGACGAGTCTGAAGCCCGTGATGGAGAATTTACACCATGTTCCCATCTCACTGTTAATTATAAAAAACTAATGGGGGAAAAAGAGGAGATACACGTGCTTTTATCATCAACAGAAATTGCACCAGCAGCAATCTGACTCCCAATTGGTTTTCATCTTAAGAAAGAGATGAAAAACTGCCAGCACTTTAAGGCTGTTGCTAATTTGTCTGTTATTTCAACCTCAAATGGTCATATATTGAGTAAAATCTGAATTGGACATGAAAGAGCTGTGTGCCGAGGTGATCATTTACATAACAGTATGCAAAAATGCAAGTAATTATTGATTAAGTTGGCTGGTTCAGAGTTATTTATGGAGAAAGTTACTGTTATTCAGTCCATTTCCTTTTCTAAGAACTAATAATTACCTAATGATTCATTAATCATTGTTAAATGAACCTGCAAAAGAATTACTGTGGTGCGAACATGTCTCCTGATGATTATTATAAAAGATATGATTTCAGATCAGATTGCCTATTTTTTTTTGCATAAAATTTGATCTGTGCCACTAAAGAGCATGAAGTTCTCTAAACAAACAAACAAACAAAAAACCCTATATTGTCACACATACAAACAATTTTTAATCTGACATCCATGTGAGCAGGATCTCATTGTTTGTTTGGGTCTTCTAAAACCGTGAGTCATTAGGAAACAGGATGAAAACAGTGGTCTCCTCTAATGCCCAAGAGTAAACAATGATCATCATAGAAATTTCAAAGAAAAACATAAAAGAAAAAAAAGAAAAACAAAAACAAATCTAAATTCAGCCACAGGAAATGTAAGTTATATATTAAAAATAGTTATGTAATTATGAAAAGTTGCTTCACAACTTCACAGAGTAAACTTTGAATATTAGTATGTGTGCATGAATGTGTTTATATGCAATTTGAATGCAAGTTTAAGCAACTGCTGTTGTTTGATACAAACCCTTCAGCTTTTTATTGAGTGTGTGTGTGTGTGTGTGTGTGTGTGTGTGTGTGTGTGTGTGTGTGTGTGTGTGTGTGTGTGTGTGTGTGTGTGTGTGTGTGTGTGTGTGTGTGTGTGTGTGTGTGTGTGTGTGTGTGTGTGTGTGTGTGTGTGTGTGTGTGTGTTGTAATGTCACTGTGCATACATAAATACCACTCAAAGCTCAAATCCTCTCCCACAGCAGCTACATACTAACGCGCACCCCCACACACACAAAAATACACACACAAAGTAAACTTTGAATATTAGTATGTGTGCATGAATGTGTTTATATGCAATTTAAATGCAAGTTTAAGCAACTGCTGTTGTTTGATACAAACCCTACAGCTTTTTATTGTGTGTGTGTGTGTGTGTGTGTGTGTGTGTGTGTGTGTGTGTGTGTGTGTGTGTGTGTGTGTGTGTGTGTGTGTGTGTGTGTGTGTGTGTGTGTGTGTGTGTGTGTGTCTGTTGTAATGTCACTGTGCATACATAAATACCACTCAAAGCTCAAATCCTCTCCCACAGCAGCTACATACTAACGCGCACCCCCACACACACAAAAATACACACACGCACACACAGAGAGAAATGAAATGCTTCAGGACTCAGATCAAAGGAAAAGAAACAGACCCCAGTTGAAGTGAAGAATTTGTGCGTGCGTGTGTGTGTGTGTGTGTGTGTGTGTGTGTGTGTGTGTGTGTGTGTGTGTGTGTGTGTGTGTGTGTGTGTGTGTGTGTGTGTGTGTGTGTGTGTGTGTGAGTGAGTGAGATGAGTAATTACTGTAATTATCAAATGACTAATCAGTATTAGAGGAATATTTCTTTTTTAGTCCGCAGCATCTTTTTCTCTCCAGTTTTACATAATCCCCCATGCTCTGCTCCCTTTCTCTCTTGTGTTCATTCATTTCTCTCTGCTCTCTTCTTTCCCCCTCTCCTCTCTTTTTAAAATCCCCTCTTTTCTCTCTGGTGTCCTTTTGCATTTCTCTCAACTTTCTCTCATGTTTCACTTCTTCTGTGAGTTACAAACAGTCTCCAACTCTCTTTTTTGACTTTCCTCTCTGTCCTTTAATTTCTGGTCTCCTCTAAACTTTCCTTCATCTTGATGATGATTTCTCTTGTCTTCAGCAGCTCATCAGCCTTATACGATGTGCTTCCGGGTCAAGTTTTATCCCCACGAGCCAATGAAAATCAAGGAGGAGCTCACCAGGTAAAATCTGACACAGATAATTTTGAGTGATGGAGTGAGAAGGGAGGCACAAGCTGAGTAAAAATAAGACCATGACTTGTCTCTCTCTTGACTTTGACCGAGAATTTATTTGATTTATATAAACTACCATCTTAGCTAAATTTCAATAGCCTGATAGTGAGAACTCATAAGGAATGGTAAAAAATGTTTGATAGTCTCCTGGACCTTCGTTTTGTTTGCAAACAGTACCAAGGCCTACGTGCCTGAGTGTGCTGAAGAACAAAAACTTAAATTCATGTCGTTGACAATAGAGACTGCTGAAGTGTCTTGAAATGCAGAAGTATTTCATTGTCTTAAAATAAACCCATGTCCCTGACACTTAGCATTCAAGTTTTACCACCTCAATTGTCTGATTGTTTAGCGTTCACCAAATTGCAGTGATATATTTGTCTCTCTTTCTTTACTCTTAAAGCCTTCAGCGGTCTGTAAAATATATAAACAAATAGATTATTTTCAAATATATCCAAAAATCCAATTCATAAAAACCTTTTCCTGCAATTGACTGCTCAAATGTTTTCACAGAGTTGTTTTTCTTACATTTTTTTCCATGTCATTGCCCCCAGCAGATGCTAAACGTTTTACATTTGCCATACAGAGTTTGGCGTCATGTCCATTAGGGTGAATTTAGATGTGTTTTGAGAAAGAAATTAGTTTTTACACAAGAGTCACTGGCTTTTCTGTGAAGAACACACTAAAAAACAGGTTTTGACTGAGAAAATATTGTTCACCCCTCCACATGTTTATGTATTGTTGGGGCGCATATTAAAAGTGTTAAACTGTAGATGAGAACAGGTTAACATGGTAAAAAAAAGTTTTCAAGTAAATACCAGATTTCCAATATGTCACCCCCCACACACACACAGATCCGCACACCTCCACAAAACCACACACACACACACACACACACACACACACACACACACACACACACACACACACACACACACACACACACACACACACACACACACACACACACACACACACACACACACACCTTCTCTTACGCCTGCCAATTGGAGAAACTCACTCAGCAGGGACTCTGTTTTGTGTCTTCTGTCCCATCACCATCTTTCCTTCTCTTAATCAATCACCATTTCTCTCTTCCCTCCCTACATCCCTTATTTTCAGTCTTCCTTTCTTTCTCTCCTCCATTATTTTCAGATCTCAGATCTCAGATCCCTACATCCCTTATTTTCAGTCTTCCTTTCTTTCTCTCCTCCATTATTTTCAGATTTCCCCTCTCCAACTCTCAATAATGTCATCCTCCTCCCAAAGGTGTCTCTTAAACCTTTGCTCTCATTTCCAGTCGGTTTTTGAGATTTCTCATTCCTTGAGTTCTCCTTTAATTTATTTTTTGTCTCCTGAGCTTTTTCATTTATCATTTTATCTCTTTTATCACCCTCTCCTGCCCTCATATTCAGCAGTTTGTAATGGCTGCATTTTTATGTAGTCCTTGTGTCCTTTTATGTTTATTAGCATGTCTTTAAGAAACAAGCAGCCTCATCTTAGAGTCCCCGAAGAGTACCGTTACACTGGAAGTCTACTGATGAGTTTGGATTGGAAGATGAGTTTGGAAAGTTCAGAGGGAACTGCAGTCAGTGGTTAAATCCAGCCGGGTGTTCAATATCAAGTCACTTTTGGAAGGATTTATTTTTTCATCATCAAAACCGAAAAACGTTTATGCTAATTTGTTGCATGTGCTCCAGTTTGCAGGATGTTATTTGAAGTCTGCCTCTTCAAATTCAATTTTCCCTCAAATATCAAAAATACATGAAAAAAAAACCCAATATGTGTCATGTGATTCTGCACCTTGTATTTTACTGCTGATGCCGGCATCAATTTTAGAGCTTAGTGTGCAGGGCGGTGGATGGGCATGTATCATTTCTAACTTTCATGCAGACAACGTTTAAAGTGTCATCACACACCACAAATCTTTCCTTGAAACTACACCAAAGTTGTCATGCAAAGATATTGCAGAAATCAGAAAATAAAAAACAAAGAAATCAGTACTGAACTTTACAGAATCCTCCAAAATTGACCTTCATGTCTGACAATATATAATGTTTTGGTGGAATTGATCTTTAGCTCAGACATTGAAGTGAATTACATGTTTGTAACCTGCTTGGTGATCCCTGGATGCAGTTGCTGCTGACCTACACAAATTACCCCTCATACAGTAAATGAGAATGGGAATAATGAACCACCAAGTGGGAGAAGAACAGACAGAAGGAGAGGGAGTGAAAAGACAATGAGAGTGAAAAACTAGTGAGGAGGGCAGACAGAAATTAGCGTTTAACTTTCAAGATGAGACTCAGCATTTTAAAGATTTTATGACAGCTGATTCTATATTTATATTTTAGACTCCATGAGAATAGTCGGAATAACACGGATGTAAAGACTGAACTTCCTGTTACATAAAAACAAGAAAGGAGGAAGCTCAACGTGCAACGAAGAAAGAAAACAGAGGAGGACAACATTAAACATAACTGAGAAGGTCATGCAAATATAGATAGCTGTTTTTTTTTTTTTTTTAGGCCGACTGCAGACTGACTCTATAAATAAAACTATTTAGCTACACTACCGGGAGTTTTCACTCCATTCAATCTTTCATGCTTTCCTTCTGCTGCTTCTTTCACTCCAGTTCAAAAACAAGTTGACTCAGTGGTGTGAGTGGCTGATGTTGTCTCATCTGGAGACTCATCCGTATCCATGGCAACACAAGTCCCCAGTTCCAGCAACACTGTCATTTTTTTTTATCGCCTTGTTAACACAAGACAAATCAGCATGTCAGCAGCATGCTTAAACTCGTGGTTTCCATAGTAACCACAGTACCAGTCACTGCTGTACGGTTGACGTGTCTTCTCTAAACGCCATAAGAGCACAGCAACATTATTATTCTATTGCGGACTGTGGCTGTATTTGCTTTATGAATTTGAGTCTTAAACATTTCGAAATATTACCGTGAAGACACTGCACTGGTTCTCCTTCACAATGTGGGAATATTGAATGTACAATTTGATGCAGTAAGAATAACCAGGCAGAACTTGTGTTGCCTTTCACTGGCTTACTGTACACCAAATAAGCAATAATTTTGAATAACGAATGTGAAGTACATTTAGGTAAAGTGACATTGTCAGTTTTTCTTCGTTCTTAACTTGTGTGTTTGCTGTATGTCTACATTCAGATACCTCCTATACCTCCAGTTGAAGAGAGATATCTACCATGGTCGTCTACTCTGTCCTTTCGCTGAAGCTGCATATTTGGGAGCCTGCATCATACAGGGTGAGGCCTGCTGACAGTCAATTAATTTGGGTATTAACAGTGAATGTACGGGTGATTTTGCACGTTATAATTAAATTCTTACTGACAATTATCATTTTCATGTTCGTTTTTCTAAAGTTTGCACATGAATTTGAAAAAGCAGCTTGCCTGTTAGCTCTTACGAGAAGCTAATAAACTTCAAACAAAGTATAAACATTACTTAAATTGTGCGGACACATACAGATCTTACTTCAGTTTTTATATTTTGGTTTTAGTTTCAATCCAACTCATTGTTTTGTGTTTGATAATTGATTATGTGCTATCTCATTATAATTATCTTGTAACAATGTGTCTTTAATTGCACATCAGTAAATAATTTGAGTTGATAGTTATGATGCTACTCCAGTAAATGCAGCTATTGATTTGTTTTGATTATATGCTTCTTAAATACAGTTTATTAATCGTAAATATTAAACTATGTCTAACCAACACTGGTTACTGCCTTTTGTAATTTGAGGTATAGCTGTTATTTTTGCAAAACTTTACGTAAAATCTTCTCAGTTTATAGCAACCGTATTTCACATCATCTCTCAAAAACTATAGTTCTTTGTGGGGTTCAAACTGATTTAATTCAGCAAACACGGCTTGTTATAACTAGGCCTAAGACTGAATTCAGGGCAAGCTGGTGAACCGACACTACACGGCACCAATCTGCCTCATTAACTGCCTGCATATCAAGCCACCAGACTGGTGTTGTAATCTTTCGTTTTAAAACACCAAGAGATGTATGTGGACCGGTGGGAAAAGGAGTTTAAAGGGATTTTTGTCTTCACTCAATTAGCAGCAACAGTTAAATGTCAAATCACAGTGCAGAGCCACTTGCTTTGATATGGATTAAGAAAAGAATTAGCTGAGCTGTATCATAAATGAACCCGTCTGGCTGATACACAAATCGCTGAACTGTGCTCACACTCTGATTGGCTCATATCCCCAGAGACCAGAGTGTGACTGGCTGAGTTATCCAAGCCAGAGCGTGTCTGCAGTGTATCATTGGCTGCTCTGATTAAAGAGGACAGGTCCTGTCCCACTTTGTCAGGGTGCTGATTAGAGAGCTGGAGAATAGTTTGAGGATTATTGTTTAATTAAACTCCAGGCAAGTTTTTGATTTAACCTTTATTATGACTGCTAATTAAGAACGGATTTAAAGGACAAATTAGTACCTGTTAGGAGTTTGAACTGGATTTATTGAGGAAAACATTAATCTGTCAGGCTTATCTGATGCCACTGCTTATGAGTATCTTCTGCTGTGGACATAAACATATAATAAAAAGGGCAATCTCTTCGCCTGTGTTTGAGTTTACGCAAGCAGCCAATTTGCTGAGGACACAAATGTGTTAAATCAGATGTTAAAAGAATCATCTAAAGCTTTTGGAAAAATTCTCTTTGTGGTAGAGAGTCAGATGTGAAAATGAATGCCAAATCTGTCCGTTATATGTATAAGGCTGCAACACTCAGCATACGAGGATGGACCATTATTACACTGAAATGATCCTCTCCTTACAGCTGAGCTCGGGGACTACGACCCAGAGGAGCACCCATCAGACTACATCAGAGATTTCAAGCTGTTCCCTAAACAATCCCTCAAACTGGAGAGGAAGATTATAGAAATACACAAGAACGAGCTCAGGTAAGACAGATGTGCCTGTGTGTGTGTGTGTGTGTGTGTGTGTGTGTGTGTGTGTGTGTGTGTGTGTGTGTGTGTGTGTGTGTGTGTGTGTGTGTGTGTGTGTGTGTGTGTGTGTGTGTGTGTGTGTGTGTGTGTGTGTGTAAGTGTGCATGCGTGTGCGTGTGTGTTTTTGTTGTCTGGAACAATGTTTTTGCTGTCAGCTTGCCATGTGATACAGATAACAGGCGTGGATGCTCACTGCTGTGATCTGTGTTGTCAAAACAGGCTGCGGAGACAATTTGCAGACAAGAATGTGCTGTCTGTTGTTGGTGCTGGAGATGAAATTGCATGATTCCCAGAATTTTGTAGTTCATTGTGTTGCAGGAGGTACGTCAGTCTCGATTCAGGTGAAAGCAAAAAATAACTAAAAGGAATTTGCAGAGGAATGAGGATTAATTCTTTATTTGTAGCTGGGTTTGGACACCTCTATTTTGAATTAAAAAGATGGTAGCATAGGCTACATGTGCAATACATCACCACCACAGTACACTTCATGTGGTGTGCCGTGTCAAAGGATTCAGTCAATGAACACACAGTACATTCACAGAGTAACTACTACACTTACATAACGCCAATAAATATAAACATGTACTTTGGCGAGCTGTAGCAAACACCACATCTCCATCTTACAGTTTGATAGGTAAGTTACGTGTGTGTATAGACACATTGTTGTGAGTGCAAGTCATATTTGGGGCAATGCTGCAAATGCTAAATCTATTTCCACATTATTTGTAGACATCGTGAAATTAGAAATCCAACAACATCTATAAAGTCCTCATTTTATTTTGCTGGCCGTTTCAAGCCGCTAATGTTGCCATGACGGCAGGGAAATAGGCCACAGTGTATATAAACTTTTCACACATAAAAGAGAAATCACAAAACCCACAGAAATTAGACGGTCCAAAAAATATCTAAACACCTCAGTTTAATTTTTCATGTAATCATGTACAGAGCTGAAATGAAACAGGTACACATGAATTTGGTAAATAAAACAAATTAAATAATGTGTTTCTTTCAGGGTGTATGGCCAGTCCCATTTAGGGGTAGGTCCAACATTAATTAAGAAAATAGTAGCAGACCACCTATGAAGGTATTTCTGTGTCTTTATTATGCAAGCAAAAAAAAAAAAAAAACAAACAGTTTTGAAAGCAATTTTCTCACACTGCAATTAAAAATCAAGTTTGTAAGTAAAAATATATAAACTGAGAATTAAGTTATATGCGTTGCAAACACATTTTCTCTTACAGTTTTGTTGGTTTTAGTCAAAGAATTAAGAATTTTGCTTATAAAACTAGACTTTTTGGCTGCAAATTGAAAACCTTTAGTTCAAGTCAAAAACCTAGGAGTTGAGTGGGACGTAGTGGGCGAGACATACACTGGAGACGGAGTTTCTATTGATGGATTGCCTCAGACACACACCTTCGACAGCAGAGGGACGCGTGTTGAACTGCATTAGAGGTCTGCCAGTGTTATATCAAGGTTTTCCAGTGAAATGCTTTAAAACGTGGCAGCACGGCTTTCACTTTGGTTATATTTCACGTTGTCAATGCCGTTAGCAGTATACGGTGGTAGGCTGACCGTATTTCCAGCGCCACGTACAGTCTCCGACGTAGTTAACAAGATTACAGCTGCAGTTTTCCACAAGTGGTGCTGATCCTCTCAGTAACAGGCACCGCTCGTTTTTCACCAGCACAGACGTTTCCTTACAGGGGTTAACTACACCGACAGGCTGCATCTTCATCCAGCGGGATAGGAAACGATATGTACCCGGTGGAAATACGAGCAGCGTACCGCTATTCGTCCCGCTGAAGGGATCGACATGCTGATGGCAGCATGACATATAACCAAAGTGAAAGCTGTGCTGCCGCAGTTAAACGCGTTTCAATAGAAACAGATGAATATGACACAAACATAGCTGCTGTGTGGCTGAAGTCAATCCACCAACAGAAACTCCGTCTCCAGTTTATGTCCCGTCCACTACATCCAACTCACCTCGTAGGTTTTTGACTTGAGAGTAAAGGTTTTCAATTTGCAGCCAAAAAGTGTGGTTTCATAAACCAACTTCTTAATTCTGTGACCAAAACTAACAAAACTGTAAGAGCTAATTTGTTTGCAATGCAATCATTTTATTCTCAGTTTATATATCAGTTTTTACTTACAAACTTGATTTTTGATTGCAGTTCAAGAAATGTGCTATTAAAACTGTTTTTTGTTGTTGTTGTTGTTGTTTTTTTGGGTTGCATAATAAAGACACAAAAACACCTTCATAACCACCCAAATTAAACTTTTTCTCACTTATGGAGGTGTGGAAGCCCCATCTCAATTACAAACATGCCCAGACCTGATAGATTACATGGTTTTGTGTTGAGAGGCCCTGCTTTTGGGTCCCTTGAAAATTGCTCAGACACAATAGGTAGACTATTGGTCCAAGACATCTTCTCAACAGTGTAATTAGAGAAAAATTGCCTGTGGAATAAAATGCATGTTTTGGGATTAAAAGAAGAGAAAATTAATGCACTCAGAAATGTTTGTTTAAATATAAATATGAAACTCAGAACATTTGTAATATTTTGTAAGCCACTATCCATTCCTAGTCTTAACATGTACTCTGCATAGACATATTTAGGTCCTAAATTCATATAATATACAGTAATGTAAACATAAATCCCCTCCCTTTAGCTGTTTGTGTGTCGCTGCACTTCATTAATAATGTTGTGAGGTTTGTGACCGTCACACTTAGCGTGATTATAGAACATCAAAAACAAATCCTTCATTTCCCACAGCACAGAGGCAGCGGATGCCAAGCGCCCCTCCGTCTGCCCCGATGGGTCTGAATGACAGGATTAACAGAATGTAAATTAGTACTGAGCTGTAGAGTGACTTCAGGTGATTTCCTAATTGGGTGGACTATGTATGTCCATTTTTTTCATCAATTCAACATTTTCCTTCATGTGGATTTAAACATGTATGTGTGTGCAATTTTAATGGTGATTTATATGTCTGGAGTCTTGATGGGAAGCAGTTGTACCTCGCTCAGTTTCTTGACTTTGCAGCACTTCAGTCTAATGCTCAAGTTTAGCATCAACACTCCCATCTAACTCGGCTTTTGTAAATATGTTTGTGCCTGAAAAATGTTAACAGATAATCAAAAACCCAGCCAAAAGCAGTGACTTCGATCAGTTGAAAATGCTGTCAAAATATCACAGAAAATGAAAAGTATGTAAGACGTACAAACTGCTATTTTCATAAAGCTAAGTTTTCAGTCTTCCCTTGCTTTTTTTTTTTTTTTAACAAAGACTTATTTAATTCATAGCTCATAAACTGTTTGTCATTCGTCTAAAGTAGCTACACACAATAAAGTAGATAAAGACTATAAAACTCTTTGAGGAACAATATGAATCCAAAGATATTAACATGTGCTGTTTTCATAACCCTGTAGACACCTGTTTGTAATCAAATATTTGATTATAATATTGATTTGTTGTCTGGTTGTACCTGACATTAAAGTGAAATCCAATTTAAACAAGCGCAACAGAAGGACACACAGCGCATTCTTCAATGTGTCAGTTTTTAAATGAAGTCCTCTCCCCTCCCCTCCTCTCCTTTCCTCTCCCCTCCTCTCCTGTTTTAGAGGCCAGTGTGCTCCATTAGCAGAGTTGAACATGCTCCAAAGGGCTCACAGCCTCGAAACCTACGGCGTCGACCCCCACCCATGCAAGGTAACATTATATATGGAGTATCATCCATTCTGGCTGTGAGGTCTGGTGCAGTTGATATTGTCAAGGTTCCTGTGATGAAAGCGATGCAAATCTTTTTTTTTTTTTTTTTTTACTGTAATATTGGAACAATTTGTTCTCAATGCCTCAGTAATTTACCCAAATTATTGCTGTATTTTGTCTATCTGTATGTACAGAATAATATGTCACTATATATGTCCTTCTCTGTACATACAGTATATATTGTATATTACTGTATGTAAATGCATAAAGTGAACATAATGCCTTTACACACAATTAATTGCATATAATTGTTTCCACACAGGTAATCTCACCCTTTCAATAATGGACTTTTGGGAGGCGCTTGTCATCATGTGGTTGTGAATATTCTGGTTACAGTTAATAATAGCTATAATTTCAGTTAATTATAGTTCAAGTAAAATATATGATATATCTACAGTCGTAGATCAAATATTTTATAATCATTATCAATTAACAGAGTATTTCAGTTACAAATGACTACGGCAATTAAAACTATATACTCATCCTCTTTGCCCTCCGCTTGTTTGACTTAATTTAGCATATTACTGTAAACTGACGACTATGGACATGATGAGTCTCCTGAAGGCAAACAGCCTTTCATCAAACCTGAGTTTGTTGCACCTCTAGAAACATTATTTTGGTAAACTAAAGAAACTTGGTCTTCATGGAAACCATTACTTTTGGGAATCAATGATCTTATTGATTATTCAGAGAAAATCATCAATGTCAAGGAATCCATCTTTATGCTGTTAACACCAGACTTTACTGTTACATACAGTTAATATTGTGGTTCATCTTGCGTCATCCTGCTTATCATTTTTTCTTGGTTTTATCTCGCAGTATCATGATAGAAGGCACAGACCAAATCTGATAAAGAAAAACAATATTTTACAGCTCGTCTCTGTTCATCCTCCGCACCATCAGTCAGAGTGTGAAATAGGGACACCCTCTCATGAGCAGACATATCAAGGCGCACTAAGCAGATTGATACGATATTTAAATTCTGTCTGTTGGAGAGGATCCCTTTTATCTTCTCCACTCGTGTCAGGCAGGCTGATTTTAATTTGGTTTGCTGGAAATACCTGTTACTGCTGGGACTGTAGTATCATGCAGAACTATGAAGGTCAAGAATCAGAGAAAGTAAGCAAGAAAGATTGTGGGGAACACGCAAGGAAGGAGAGGGATTTTCATAGAAATACAGAGAGGCACAGCAACAGAGGAAATGAGATTTACAGCTGATATACAACCATGTGGGAGAGTGGCGGCCAAATACTGTGATCTGCTCTCTCAATCTGGAGCTTTTATGACTTTCATTTTGCCACACGACATCATACTGACTATTTCTGTGCCTTGTTCTTGATGCTTGTTAATTGAGGGATTTAAATTTGAAACCAGATTTTGTGTTGATGCCATTGACTTGCCTCCCTGCTGTTAGTCCACCTGTATCTCATAATGCCGTGCTCTGCCTCACACGCTGCCTGTGTGTACGTGTGTTTTCAGGACTTTACAGGTTCCACTGCCTTTCTGGGGTTCACAGCCACGGGGTTTGTGGTCTTCCAGGGAAATAAGAGAATCCACCTCCTCAAATGGTACAAATTCATCTCTAATTCTGTCTCTAATAGTCCTGTAAACATGAAAAATAGACATGTAGTATGTGTATCAAATCGAATCATAATACACCATAAAATTACGGTCTCTGAATTTTCTCTTGCACACTGAGTAGCCTATATGATTCATAAAACATTATACTTGAATACATTTTATTAGAACTTAAACTCCTTAAACTCTTGTGTCAAATTATTGATTTGATTTTATTCCACCGTTAAATACTTTTCTTTAACAAAAATAACATTATCTTTATATTATTAGATTTAAGAACACATAGATCAGAATTAACAGAAACATTTCCATTATGTATCAAAAGTATTATAGATAAATATTGTGTTTTGGATTATTATTACTAATGTGCTAGTTTGTGCTATGTGAAACTACTTTGTATACTTTTGAGTAATCTAAAATCTTCTAAGATGGTTATATGTTTTAAATTTCAACGAGCAGCAAGAACTGCCATGTAAATAGAGGAATAAGTGGAGGAAACAGATCAATAGCATGAAATAGAATTTCAAGTAAAGTAGAAACTCCCCAAAATGATAATTAATCCCAGTTCTTCAATAAATGCACTTAAAGCTGTCTGTTTACAATTCTGTATGTGATGACTTGAAGGACACTATAACAGGTTTGCCAAAATAAAAAAGGATCAGAGTGCACCTCCTTTAATTGTATCCTGGACAGTTTGGTTATTCTAAATTGCTTCTGATCTTAGAATTGTAATTTCCTTTCAGTATCATAAACACTGAAATCATCTGTTAATCCAGTTGGTTTTCATCATTTTGTGTGTTCTGTTTCTTAAAGTCATGACATTGTGGCTTTTTTTTAGGGCTGATGTCAGCAAGCTAAAGTTCGAAGGGAAAACCTTTTATGTCATCGGGATTCAGAAAGAGGTGAGTGTGCCGTCTCTGAAAGGTTAAAAATGATGAATGAAATTCAAAAAATGATGAATTGTGTATTAATGTACTAAAGACATCATCATCATGCTGACTGCTAACATGTATCCAGCAGTCCTATAAAAACAGACTGTGACTTTGATGCACAGTTACGTCTGTGTTCATTTGAAATCAGATTTATGTACGTGACTGTTTGTGAACTCCAAGTGAACTGTACATCCTTCAGTCTCTTTCCTCCATCTGTCCTCTCCTCTTTCCTCTCCTTCTTGCCCCTTTCTTCATCTGTGTAACGGTTATGTCAGATAAATGTGCCAAGAAACTGTTTTGTTTGTACTTCTGTCCACCATCACACACACTGTATATGTGTGTCGCTGTTTCAGATCTCCTTAACAGGCAGGATTCACTGTAACAGGATGGTGGGTGTGTTACAACTAACCTCCTTACTCACATTATGTGTTGACTGTGGCCCAAAATGTGAGACTCCTTCATTACATCACTACATGTCTTTGTCAAATATAAATGAAAGGACATCCTTCCTTAAAACTGAAACAGACAAAGAACACTGACTTTACTACAACAGGTGTCTTGCATTTGGGACACATGCTTCATCTGTACGCTTGGTGTTCATCGTCCAGCAGAGCTGTGGTAGATTCTGAGCAGCACTTCTGGTTGTGCATACTGCCGTCATGTTGCAGGCTCTACTGCAGATGTTGCTCTTTGACTAACACTGGTGGCTTAAAAGTGCTTGGAAATGGAGATTACTGCAGCTGAAGCCAGGTTGCTCTTTAATCAACCAATCAGACAATCAACTAGTCAATCAATCTCATAACTATTCTCTTCATTACAGAGGCTTAAAGCAGCTCTTTCATCTCTGCTTCACATGTCAGTCTGTCTGCCTATTTGTCTGTTCGGCAACTCATGAGGGGCTGAAGATGCAGTTTTATCTTTGTGTTTCTGTCTCTTTTCTCTGTGTGTAAACATAGTCATCACTGGTGAGTAAATATAAGTAATAATAGTAGCACAAAACACTGTTGTGCTTTAAATCTGACACCTCTCCCCGCAGTTCAACCCTCACCTCACTTTATAATTGGAGGAATCTTTGTCACATCATGTTCATTATTTTGCTGTTTACTGTTGTTTGTGATATTTTGTTTTATGTCACATTGTATAAAGGTTTTCTGCATTGACCTTTCATTCAGTTTAATAATTTTTTTTAATCATTTGTTCAGTTTTGTTGCGTGTCTGTTCATAAGAATATTCTGTTCTTGATTACTCTCCCCATCCTGTGTGACTGTTGAAAAAGTTAGCTTCAGAGCCCCATCATCCCATAATCTATAAATCTGTCCATGTCTTGTATCTGATGTCATTATTCAGATAATTGTTGTTTTTTATTCATTCTTCATATCTGTGTGCATCTGTGTATTTCCATAATGTCTTTGTAGATTGTCCAAAGTTTTTTTTTTTTTTTTGTTTTTTTTTATCAGGGTTTAAATTGTTTATGACTGTCAGTTCTGAGTTTTCCACCGTGTGATGGGTCACTCCATGACTTCACTCTTTACCCTCACCTCCGTACCTTAACTCACCTGTCCCACCTTGAGCTGATAGCAACTTTTAGTGGCTTTATAAATGTCATTCTTGGCTCCCGTCTCTTTAGTCACCTCTTGATGTCCCAGCTTAGAAATAAATGTAACTGTTTAATTGATATGGTTTTAACATCACAATTTTCGATGACTGTTGAAAACTACCAAACAAATTAATTTATCGCATTCATCAGGTATTAGACAGATGTACTGCATTTCTGTAATTGCTGTTAGTGCTCCTCAAAGCTCTCTGTACTGTACTGAATGTAAATGTATCTTTTCAGAGTTTAGGAGCAGTTAAATCAAGATCATAAAATGTTAAGTCAGCCAAAGTGGGACCAAGGACAATTTGTCAATGATATTTTAACATGCAGCTCTAGGTACTTTCACACACTTGTGACCACACACACACATGGCCACTGCAGCACATGTGTGTAACATCAAAACTACATACCTGATACAACTGATGTGTGACAAAGAAGGGGCTGAGCCATGTAGCCGACGGAGTGGGCAAAGGGAACAAAGTGGAGCAGGGCACAGCTGTGAACTGAACCGCCAGTCTGGACCAGTTTATGATTCCAGGTCTCAATCTTTCTCTATATTTTTAAATAGAAATTTAAGGGTGTGGCATATCATGGCTCCAACTGTGTTACAGTAACTCGCTCTCATCGATTTCACTGTTTCCTCTCTGCCTCTTGCTCACCCTCTCCCCTCGTTGTTGAGCAGTATTGATCTTGTATCTCGTGTTACCAGACACGCAGGAATGAAAACTAGATATTTATGGGAATAAATCCCTCCTGCTCATCCATAAAGACCAATGATCTGCAAGCTACAAGCCCTCTTACTGCTGAACAGTGGCCAAATCACTATATCTGTTTAATATCTTGCTAAGCTTACAGTTTGGGGTCTGTGGGTCAGCATTTTGCGCAGCTCCTGCCCATTGTGTTCAGCACTTCTCTATTCACACATCTTCTGGTAATCTCATTGCTCTTCCTTGACGTCTTTCTCTCTGTGTCTTTGTCCGTTTCTGTGCAGAAGAAACTGGTGTTGACATTTCACACCTCGACCCCTGCAGCGTGTAAGCACTTATGGAAGTGTGGGGTGGAGAACCAGGCCTTTTACAAGTGCGTCTGCACACACACACATGCATTATTACATGTAATGAGCTTGTGCTGAATTGACTGAGACTGTGCAGGATTATTTCAGCCCAAAACGCTGCGTACATCGGGAAAAAAAACAAGATCTATAACCATGGGATTTAGATAGCCCTGATCTACTGGGTATTTGTTGCAACAGTTCTCACATGTATTCAAATGTATTTATTTTGAATTTGTTTTATACCCATCATTTCCTTTTGTTCTTTTTATTTCTGTTGAGATTTTTTTGCATATCAGTCTTTCTCCTAATTTTACAATGTACTGCGTCTCTGTGGACAATATGCTGCTTCACTGGGGAGCAGCTTATTGCTCCGAGCACTTCACACTGATCTGCAAAGATGATTGACCCTGCTGGCATGGCAGGAATGAAAACAAGCTTGGGGTGAAGGTGACAGTGTGACAACAGAAACAAAATTCTCTTTTTTACGTATGGTCATGGAGAATACAAGGTAGCAAGCAAACAAAATGGATAAGCTCTTTACCTTGATCGGGGTAAAGCAAAAAAAAAAAAAAAGCAAAGGATGCCATGTGAAGGGGTAACAGAAGCATCACTGGCTGTAAACAGCTGGCCAGATTTAATGTAGAGAGGTCAGGTTCGGAGGAAATGAGAGTTTCCGAAGGTTTGATGCAGGAATTGGAGGCTGCTTCGTGACTGATTTCTTCATGGTGCCCTTTCTAATCCACATTGTCAGTCAATCTGAAACTCCCTCTTTACCGCACTCTCTCTGTTCACTTAAACTTTACTAGTTTTGGTTTCAAAATATTTTCATATATTTTACATTCCTTTTTTATCTGTACTATTTTTATCTGCTGCAATTTCCTCATTGATCATCTTGTTTAAATACATATACATATAAAAACTCTTCCAAAAGCAATACTTTTTAAGTTATGAAGATGTAAAAGATCTCTGATAGCAGCTAACCCTGGATATTGACTTCTTAATGACAGCAGCTCGTGTGTCTTGGAGAGGCAGATGGAGAGGGAGTGGATGTCATCTCAGATGTCAGACAAGTATCAGAGCAGCTAAATCAAATCAGAGTGAATTGAGTTTGCGAATGGCAGCCAAGCAGAGCTTTGTGAACATGTGGTCTCCCTCACTTGAATGACAGCGGAGGTGTGTGTCTGTACACTGGCACCATCTCTGGTGCTCTGGAGTCTGGTTTTCACATGATAAATGATCCTCTACAAAATATAAAGGTTTCATCTACAGCATCAACTTTTAAAATGATACACCTTGAAACACCTGCCTGTACTGCCTGCTGAGAGGTTAATCTGTGAACACCAACTCACTGTAGGTACCTAAAAGATTAGTATATATCTGTTGTGTTAAGAGTTAAAGTTACCAAAAACCTGTACAAAAATTTTATTTTTTCGCTTGCACTATAAATGGTATGTAATAATACGGTCCTTTTGCATGTGTCTCTTTTTTTTC
Organism: Brachyistius frenatus; assembly: GCF_029030835.1. Taxonomy (NCBI): domain Eukaryota; kingdom Metazoa; phylum Chordata; class Actinopteri; family Embiotocidae; genus Brachyistius; species Brachyistius frenatus. The sequence continues at coordinate 1,421,859 of NW_027210629.1, forward strand.
TTCCTCCTTCTGTCTGACAGGTGTGCAAAGTCAAGTCAGATAAAGACAGTTTCCAGCAGTAATATCTTCTTCAAAGGCAGCAGGTTCAGATACAGGTGAGACAGTGGGTGTTCAAGGTACTTCTCATGAGCGAGGGTGCAGTTTTTTGTATAGACAACATAACGACACACAGAAGTGTGACAGGAAAAGATGTGTACTGACTGGTGTGATAAAAGAAAGTAAGAAGCATCTGTGTGAAGACAGACATTTGAAAAAGACAAAAGATAAAAGAGGAATCACATGAAAGAAAGTTATGCTTGAATTTAACCACTGACAGCAGTAAATAATCTACACTCTTTCGGTCCTTTGCTGTTGCACCGTTCATTTTATTATTAATATCATTAATTCAAAATATTTGCTGCTAAAGTGACAAAGATCATTGAACATCCTGAATCACAGCAATCTTTTTGTAACCTTACATATTTTAAATACTGATGTGCCAGTTTGAGCTCATCGAGGTGCTGCAGATCCAAACTGCTGCTTCTCCTCGTCGTACATCAGCACCTACATCCTGCTTTCTGCGATTTACTGACGCTAATATCAAACGAAAGCCTCTCTATAAGTCTGTTATTGAAGCCATGTTAGCCCTGATTCTCCTCTCAGACAAAGCTCTTTACCAGGCTTACACTTCAGTCTGCTCCATTTCATCAGCGAGCTGAAGCAGTTTGGCTTAAGGGCTCAATGATGACTAATAGCATATGGTGGAGTTTGCGCTGAAATATGGGAAGTGGTCATTTGTGTAAATGCAAAACAGGAAAGAGATTTGTGTCCCACAAATGAAGGCAATTTTTGTAAATCAGAGCAGATCAGATCTTTATACAAAGGGTGTTGATCCAGCTGACTCCAACGTTTTCCAGCAGGCAGTGTCAATGTGACTCTCTTGAGATATGAAATGCATGCCTACCACGCCAGATGTTTTATTTCACCCTGCAATTTACCACCCAACCATCAATCTCAACAACAATAGACTAATTGGTGGGATGGTGGAGCCTGCTGGCTTTGAACAGTGGTTGGAGTCCAGAAACTACAATTGCCTAACAATAAGTCTAATGGAGCTGCTGATAGCTGGCAGGAAACTGTCTGCTTATTGGAAACTGTTAGGAACAGCACTGATTCTGAGCAGCAACAGCAAAACTAATCAAAAATATATATATATATTTTTATCTTTTATGATATTAACCACCTCAACTATCTGTTGCCAAGTTTATCTGAGACAAGTGGAGACTGAAGTCTCCAACTTACAGCACCTATGAACAGGGACACTAATAAAGACATCATATACTGATTTCAGCAGTTTTCAACTGTCAATTATCAAATTTAGAGATCTTATCAATTAAGTGTTACATTCTTGTTGATACAAAAGTACAAGTGATTGATTATTTTTTTTCATCTTGTGTGTATGGACAGTGATTATAATCCGTCAGTGTCACTTGCTGGCCGCATTTTATTGTTTTCTGCTGTTTCTACATTTTCTTCTATCTTGTAAATTTTTTGGTAATTGAATTTGGAAAATTAAAACGTGAACGAATATTAGTTCCTGCACTTTTTAACAGCAGTTGCACCTCTTTGTCTCTCTTGCCACACATGTTTGTTTCTCCCTGTTAGTGGAAGAGTAGCCAAGGAGGTGATAGAAGCCAGCTCTAAGATTCAGAGAGAACCACCAGAAGTATGCAGGTAAGAGAAAAAAAACACCTGTAATCCTTCATGGTTGTACATGGTTAAAAAACTGCTATGGTTAATAACCTATTATATTACATGGGAGAATGTATGCACAGCAGACACGCTGTCATAATGCAAGAGTATCAAACAACCAACAAGTCAGTGCATCTCACAAAGCAGTCACTGTTGTTGTTGTTGTTGTTGTTGTTGTTGTTGTTGTTTCAGAGCCCAATTTGGTCAGAGTAGAAGTTATAATTCTCTGAGCCATAAAAATCTCATCATGAACATGGAGCCTCTGGTACCAGCACTGCCCTCTACCAACGAATACGAAGAGACAGCCGCAGACAGCGGTAGGGGGATACTACTTACTCTACACACAAGTACACACAACAAACACACACACATGCCCTCCTGTCACGAACCTCTGGAAAGTCATACGAGGTCTCCCATGTGTCGGACGAAGCACATGCGCAACCTCTCAGACGCAGAGCGTTAATTGAGCAGCTGATGCTCACCATCCCTCCATCAGTCTTGTCTCCCTGGAGACACCAATTGCCGCACGCTAAAAATACCCTTCCCATGATCCTCCCTAAGGATCCAACCATGCCTGTGTGACTTTGTGTGTTCTTACAGAGTAAAATACACTCTGTGACAGCACAGAAACACAGCTGTATACCCAGCTTGGGTTATCAGCAATGAAAACTCAATTAGAGATTATTTATTTGTCTCCAAGGGGTCTGTCTCTGTTTATGCCCTTGCATGCTACTGGGTGCCTTTGTTTGTTTGTCTGTTTTCCTGGATATGGGTGTTTGTGAACATTCACTGGTTGTATCATAAAAGGGAAAGTCAGAGCTATATCTACAGTAGTTCAACTGTGATCACTGGTTATATGATGTGTGCTAGAATATGTATAATCATCATTTCTAAATGATCCTTTTTCCCTTTTCAAGCATTTGTTCAGTGCTTTACCAAATTTTAATCAGTATACACTCTAAAACTTTAAAAATGTTTCTAATACATGTTTGCTAAAGAGAGAATGTCATCCCCCGCTATAATATTTTTGTTCTAAAAATATTCTGAGAATATTATAGCATAATGTTATGGTTTTTGTTGTTACATAGTGTCCTTTACAAAGGTAGAATAACATTCCTAAAAACTTTCTCAAAATATTTTATCATTTTTAAAATATTTTTCATAACACTGTCAAAACATTATGCCCTAATTTTTTTTTTTTTTATGTTTTCAGTAGCAAGTTTTTATTTTTTTCAGAATGTTGTTGAAGAAAAACTTAAACTGAAAACCTTCCTAGAACCATTCATGATTTATTTCTTGGATCCTTTTAGGCAGTATGAATTAAACACAATTTCAAGACAAGGTTTAGAATTTAGGACAGTAGTTAACAGAACTGAGTAACACAGTCTTGTTTATCTGATTCATCACAAAAAACTCATCAATAACATTTTTATTTTTCTAAAATGTGTGCCTTTTTTTTAAGAGATTACTCATAAGTGCTTTCAAAGTTTCCAGGAAGAAACAATAATGTTGTACAAATAATGAAGGAAAATCTATTTTCTTGGTAAAAGAAAAGCCCCAGTAAATAATGATTTAATGCTCTTTATTATCAAAAACTTTTTCCTCTGCTTACTTGCCTGTCAACAAATTAGACATGTTAAAAGCGACCTGTAGAAAATACTGAGCAGTATATTAGTTCCTCGATGATTAATATAATATTAAATATTTCTATTGTAACAGACTTCTTAGGAAATAACGAAGAGATTTTCAGCCTGCAAAATAAAGCATCACGTATTATTTTGTCAAAGCTGTCTCCCCACGGGATGGTCGAAGAGAAGGATCTATTTTTCCCTCTCTGAGGTGATGTGGCCGAGCAGATCAACACTGCCCAGGAGAAAAACCAATGAAGCGGCACAGAGCAGTTGGTATTTTAAGGCTTTTTCCCCAGGACACAACCCACACCAGATTTATGTAGTCCATAAAAAGGGACTCACAACACTGTAGGTGTTAGTTTCCCTCATGACATTGTTTTTGCACGTTATCATTATTCTCTGTCACTTTTTCTCTCTGTTATTATTCCTGACACTCTCCACGGCAACCTAATATCTGATTGAAGCATAAATCTAAGCACAGTGTAAGGTTACCCGGGACAATACAAGAGCAGGGATGGAGCAAGGCAAGAGACAAGAGATGGAGAGAATATAAGAGAGGAGAAAATGGACTGTAGGGCTGAGTGGTTGAACAAAGGTTAGGAAGGACGCACACCAAGAGCTCAACCTGGAGATAAGGATGGGAAGGGATGGAGAGTGTAAGGCAAATTGAGGGTCATATTACAGAAACATAAGAGCGGTGGAAGAAGAGGCAAAGAAAACAAAAAAATATACAAAATATCAGTCCAAAGAAATAACACTTTGTAAATATATATTGCAATAATATATATGCAATAATCATATATATGCAATAATCATATTTTCAATAATAATGTTGAACCAGTAAAATTATTAGAAATACTTCTGTACATTGCCCAACTAAATCACATGTTGTTTAATTGTATTTGCATCTTTACTAAAAAGAATGTGTACAGACCCAGAGTAGGCGGCCAAAATGGAAGTCAAACATGAACAAAAATCATGCAGGAGTAACATTCAGGGCTTGAGAGGCAGTACCTTTTTAAGGCCTGAATAGAATCTGAGGATTCTCTTCTCGGCCTGAGCCACTGCGGATCATGGGATTAGAGCTGCCTGTCATCTGCAAGACAAAACTAAGGGCAAGTAAAGTTTAAAAAAAAAAAAAAAAAAACAGTCACTGTCATCCGTAACGCAAAGTAAAATTGTGATGTTCCCCGTATTCTCACTGGAAATCAGTGCTGTACTGCCAATCAAGTATGCCAGGATAAACCCTGCTGCATCAGTGGGCCGCTGAACCGTCAAAAAGTCCATAAAATTGTTTACTGAGGCCGTTTCTTTCTTTGCTGGCCCTCTCTTTGTGCCTGTCATTGTTGTCCTTGTAAAGACCCTGGATCTACCACTGACTTTTCATTGCTGTCTTTTCTTTTCTCCATCCATCCATCCATCCATCCATCCATCCATCCATCCATCCATCCATCCATCCATCCATCCATCCCTCCGTGCTCACCTTCCTTCAAACTGTTGATAGACTTCTCTCTCTCTCTCTCTCTCTCTCTCTCTCTCTCTCTCTCTCTCTCTCTCTCTCTCTCTCTCACTCTCATGGGTCTTGTGACATAATTTACGGCCACCCCCTCTCTTTATCTGCATCCCATCCTCTGTCCTCCTCTCTCTGTCTTTCTCTCATCTCCCCTCATCCTATTTAGAGTAAAATCAATTCTTTCCTGGCTCAGGGTCAAAGAGCTGCAGTGGGAATCATCTCAGCTGTCTCAGTTTGTCAGCTTGGGAGGGGCAGGAGGTAGTCATCAAATCAAGGGCCCCGTGCACTACTGCCAGTATACAGGCTGAGTAATATAACGAGATTCAATTTGAAAATGCATTGTTTCCCACTGCAGTTCCTGCCAATCGATGTTGTCTGCCACTCAATAAAATATTGATGTTTTAGCTGCAAATTATATAAAAGAAAACAAATGGTTAATAAAAACAATATCACCGCAGAAGGTGGCGAGACAATCGCACGAATTAGGATAACATTACTGACATTTGTCCAGACTCTCCTTAAAGATGTTTATTGTTTTGCGCTCAGTTCAGTACAGACCAGAAGAAATACAAACAGAGCTTTAGAGAAAAGTCCCTCACTGCATGTAGTGGGTTTGCTTTTCAGATTGTAAAGAAGGTTAGAAAAATGGTCCCATTACCCCCAGCCCACATCTTTCCAATACAGTATTGTACATTTTAGTGACTGAAAAGACAAGGAAAGATTGTCCAAAAAATGTGTGTTGACCTGCATTTGAAAGATAACTTAACTGATCACTATGATGACACGTTTTCACCCTGCAGATGTGGTTGGACAACATGTCAAACAAAGTAGTTTGTAACAAGCACACCCCGACTGATAAACAGTGAAATGCTGACTGTTTTAAGAAGACTGCTGCAAAGACTTTGGGATTGAGTGTCCTCGAGATGGTCTAGGATCACCGTCTAAATTCAGTGCACTAATCTCAGCCATTAGAGAGGAAACAGGAAGCTGACCCAAGGTCAGTGCTGACCTTGTTCTGTTTGTACAGCCTGTTCTGTTCTTATCTAGTAGAATCCATAGACACACACACACACACACGGGCACACACACACACAGAGTAGTTATATTTTGGCTAGGACTATCTGTGCAGGTTTCATTGGGATTAGATTTCATATTTGTATCTGACATAAGAAGTTTCATCCACAGTCCTGCATCACTTAACACAACCCTGGAAGTGATAACAACACATCTTCTGTTTTCCTGAAGCAAACAACTAAACACTTCATATTTATGTCAGATTTTGTCCCTTCAATATCCACTCACTCGTCTGTAGTCACAAGTAGCTCAGAGGGTTCTGTGTGAGTGAATGAAGTTTTGGAGTATAAGCGACTTACCATAGGGTGAAACAAAAATAAGTGTATCTTGTAGAAGGAAAGGCAGAGATAAAGAAAGACTTGCACAAAGGAAAAGGAAAATGATCCCCGTCCCATACAGGGTCCGGCCTGCCCCTCTGTAATCAGAGTTAGATTAGGTGCCCCTCTGCAGCTAGGACCACCTGGTTATATATAGAAATTGCAGCTTTGGGCCTGATCCTCCTCTAATGCCCCCTCCAGTCTTTGTTAACATCACTGACATTCACAGTAGGGTCCACCATGTCTGTGTATGAGAGAGAGAGAGAGGGAATGCGTCTGGGGTACATCTCTCACCGTCTCTATCAGTGTGTATGTATAGGCGTGTTTTTTCGTGCACACGGGTGTGTGTTGGAGCTCAGCCGGCAGTCCAGTCAGTCAGGGTGTGGGGGTCCTTCTGTAGACAGCTGGTCGTCAGCCTGAACGATGGAGCTTCTGGAGCACAGAAACAGCAGTGATCTTGGAGGCGGCCTCATGCAGAGTAGTTTGGAATTTGGAGTTAGTGACCGTCCCAATGTAGGCGACACACTGATATGTGGGAGCCAGGGCCAGACAGGGGGACTCGAACTGGACATGACACCAGAGAGACTGCAGGGCGAGGGAATGGAGGAGGGAGAGGCCGGGGCTCTCCAGGTCTTCCACCCGGGGGAAGCTGCAGATGAGCGAGCATCAATTGTAGTGGCTGAAGCTTTGAGGTGCCAGGTGACGATAACAACACGACGCAGCCTGCATCTACGCATAGCCAATCACACAGCACGGGATGTTTATGTACGACTGGTGGGGCATGGAGGACGCATCGCTGGAACCAATACTGGACCTCCGAGAAACACACTGGAACAGAGTAAGATTAGTGGAACAGGCAGGAATATACTAACATATACAGGAGGTATGGTCAGTGCAGTGCAATGTTTTACAATTCACTGAAGTGCTATTCATACTGGAGACTGAAGTAGAGGCCTTTCCATCTTCCCAGTGCAGATTTAAACATGTATTTCTATAGTCAAACCAAGAGGTAAGTGATTGTTTAGCTCAGTAGTTGGGTTGCCACGTCTGTTGTGGCAACCGCCTGGTGCAAACTGTAAGTGCAATCTGCCAAATATCCTGTGACTCTCAAGAGACCTCTTTATTGTAAGTGTGTGTGCGACTGTGTGAGAGTGTGTGTTTGTGCTCACGTGATGAACTATGCACAATGCATGTCAAGGTAGCTACATTATACACTATACACTTATTACAAATCCATAATACTTACAGTACAGCACGGTGCTTCAGCATGCCATGTTTGATGTCTGAACGGCAAACAGACTTGTTGTGAATTAACAGACTGAAAGATTTTGAAAACACACTTTAATTATTTGGTCGGTGGATTCGTGAAGGTTTTGAGTGGAGCACTAACATCGGTTTTCATGCTTTTGTTGCTGTTGTGAATGTGACTGGAATTATTATTACTAATTAGTGATGTATTTGATAGTGATCATTTGATTTTGAACCTTTGGTAATTGCATTCCTGTTGTTCAGTATGAACTTCGCCCTCAGACCTTGATGCTTCTCTTTCTGGCTTGATTCTATAGTCTTCCTTTTGGCATGATTCCTTCTGAAGTGTCCTTGAGCCTGAAACTGAATCTTCGTCAGGTTTAGGAGTGATACTTTGTACATTTGATCCTGCTCTTGATTTGATACTGTTGATGCAAAACTGCAGCACATCGCTGAACTTTGCTGCACTTAAGAAAAACAACTTAGAAAAATGACTTGAAGGGAAACAAGATTTTAAACTAGTTGTAATCCTTCAAAAACAGTTGAGATTAAGTGTGTTGAATAAATTTAAAGAGAACTGAGTAAACATTTAGCACAGCAAACAGCAGATTTATTTTAGCGCACGAGCACAGTCGTACAGATAAATATACCTGAGAGGTGTTTGGGTGCTGAAGATGAGGTTGTATGACAATGATGAATACGTCTGTCGACACTTGCATAAAACGCTGCTCTGTGTGTGCACAAGTCTGTGTTTTGTCTGTGTGTGTATGGTGGCCACACAGGAATCTAACACCTTGTAGTGTGGATCACCTCATAAGGAGAGGTTTGTGTCTGAGCTAACAGAACAGAAAGCAGACAGCATTATAAATGGGAAACAGCAGCAGTGTGAATGTCTTGTATCTTTAGTTAACCCCTTTATGTCCAATGCTTTTTTTTTATTTTTTTATTTCCACTTGAAAAAAAATCCCCAAATTTGGTCTGTAAAAGCTGTAAAACTGTAAGACCATAATTAATAACCTCAGGATCCATGGATAAGAGACTCTTGGGAGAATTTTGAAATACAATATATCTCCTTATCACAAGGTCAGAGTGAGATATGAAAGACTTAAAAATGACCATTTTTACTTCATTCTCTAAAACTGTAGATCAAAGGGAGAAGAAAAAAAAATCACAATTTTATTTGTCAGTGACACTGGTGTTTTTGAGCCTGTACACAATATCCTCAACTGCAACTGTACCAAATCTGTTAGAAAAGAAATTAAGCACAACAAATACTACTTCCAGCAGCACCAGGCTTTATTGAATTTTTAGCAGTGTATCGATATCATATCAATATTGTAGTATGTCATAATGTTGTCTCTCCCTGGTTTTAAAGGCTGCATTACAGGAAAGTGACATAACTTTCAGACAGTTCTACCTGTTGTCTTATTTACCTTTACCCACTTAGTTATTGTATCCACATTACTGACGATTACGTATCAAAAATCTCAGTTTTGTCAATAGCATCCTTAAAATATCATTGCAATGTCGATTTTGAGGTATTCGGTCAGAACATTACTAATATTTCATTTTGTCCACATCTTCACTGCTTCATTCATTACACGTACGGCCTGGTGTCAGTAAAGGGACCTCCAGGGGTGAAGGGATTAAAAGTTAAAACTCAGGATCTCTTACTTCTGACTCGGCAAAATAACCTTTTTCTCCTTCTGGTTAAGTCATATTAAAACTGAACATTGCTTCCCACATAGTTTTCACTAAGCAAATATTAATCCTACCATTTTCATACACTGATAAAGTCATTTTAGTCAGCTTTCTGTGCAGCATCATCAGTTGGTATTTCACTTGCAAATTATAGTCAGTTAAAGACACATATAAAGTGAATTAATGGTGGATCAGCTGCACAAGTCTACATACTGTACCATCGATATTATGCATCACATAATCAAGTCTTCTTTTTCATCATAGTAATACAGCTAATTTAACACATCATAACACCCGTCATTAATGAATAAGACTTGAGACCCAAGTGTGAAAATCTCCTCTGATTCATATATTTTTACATCTAATAAATCTGTAATCTGTTACAGTCTGGTATCGTACTACTGTGTGCACTGTGCACTGTGAGAAGATGAATTATGATCAATTGATTCTATTTCTGGAAAAGTCTGGTGAAATATTTTACGAAACCCGCATCCAGTAATGTTTCAATGTTGAACTTTCATGTCTATTTTCATCATTCTACTTCCAGCTTCCTCGGCTCTGTGCTGTTTTTATTCTGATCCTGTTTCCATGTTTTTCAAGTAACTATAATACCGCCATCTTTTCCCTCCCTGAGTTCACACACTTGTTGGCTTTTTGCTGACTGTTTCCATGGTAGCTGTCACCACTCGCTCCTTAGGCTTTTCACTCCTTCACTCTCCCTCTTTTCTTTCTTCTTTAATTTCTCTCAATTCCTATTTGAATCAGTTGGCATGGTAACTGATTAGTCACTTTGGCCTTGAGTTCCTGTGTCTGATTTTATGTTTCTTGATAAAATCGAGTGCTGTGAGTTTGTAGCAAACAAACATCTGTGATTTTATTTGATATATGAACCTTTGTTTTTCAACCATGGACTGTGAACTTTCTGTCGATGTATGATTAACGATCTACGGTGGTTGTGTTTTTCTACATAACTGTGTGTGATCATGAGATAGTCTGGATTAGAGGTGTTGACTAGCTGAGTCATACGTCACTGGACATTTACTCCGCAGCTCCTATTAAATCCACAGCAGGAAGACAGCTGGGCTTATTTTTAACACGCACGCACACACACACACATACCACATTCAGATTCATTTTGTGCATCGAGGCATCAATTATGTCTCCAAAACTCATCATTAAGTCAACACCTAAGAGTGAAGCAGCACACAGCTGCTCTGTTTTCAGGCTACGTCACATCAGCAGGAATAATGTTCACTATTCATTATTTTATTTTAATGGAGCTATAAATTGAAATCAGCATGCAGAAATACAATGACGAACATTTTCATCAAACATCTTAATGAAGTTCACCATCATCATCATTATCGTCACAAACTGAATAACAACCTGTGTTGTTATTGTCCCTACTGGCATTCGTAGGCCAAACGCAATGACGTCCATGCACTTGAAGCCAAGCAGATGAGAACACTTAAATGCAGCCAGTTTGATGTCAACAAATTGTATCACTGCCCTCAGGGTTCAAGCAAGGTTGTGTATGTATTTTAATTTTTGGATTGTTACCTTTTCATTTTTCACATGATTTTCCTCTATCCTTGAGTAATAATACAAGAGCGACATCTTGTGGTTTACGGTGTTCAACTGCAACATAAAAAGCACTGCGAAGAGGGCCCTTTGCCCCGGTTGCATACAAATACACATTCATACTGTGAACATGGACACTGTTGTCCACTGGAACACACAACAGATATTAAGTAACTAATCATACCAAAAAAAAAAAAAAATTATATGTTGCAAAAATACATGTACATTTGATATTTGTGAAGTTTCCTATTTTGCAAATGTATTATTATAATTATGATTAGCAGTAGAGTTATTATTAATATTTTTCTTAATATTATTAGTGTTATTATTGTTGTTAATAAACTGACAGCCTTCCAGTCAAACTATTAGGTCTATATTCTCAAGTTAATGGATTATTCTCCTTGTACGATGTAAAATTTAAAACATGTTCCTGTGTCTTTCTGTATTTTTCCCTCAGCAGGTGTTGTTGCTGTGAAGGACTCTGTCCCCTTGTCTCCTCACAAACCTTCAGCAGCAGCTGTCAACACAGAGCAACAAAGTATTGAAGGAGGAAACTCTGCTTTGGACAATGACCTGCAGCCTCCCCGTGTTCCCATGGAAACCTCAAGTCTCCGGGCTCAATCGCCCAAAGCTGAAAATGAATTGGAGGAAGAGGACGAGGCCAACGGCACCCTCACCATATCAGAACTCTCCTACAGGTCTGTAGAGTTTTATAATAAACAATCCAAAGCAGCTTTAACCTGTAACCTGAAGCGCTCTTTACCTGTTAAAAGTAAAAAAAAATTAATGATTTTCCAAAACTATGTTGAATATGTCACAACAAAAGCCGCATCTTGGTGTTGCTATAGCAACTCCAAGCCACTACCTGGGGCTGCCACTGAGTCCCTGTTTTCTAACAAGAAATTACTGCGCTTTTCACACCGCACTCAGCCTGGATCACAGAAAGCTTTCTCATTGCCACATTCGTGACACATTCCAAAGTGGCCTGACCCCGACTTTAGCCTCAGGTTTGTTAGCAGGGTTTCACCCCCCCGGAAATCAACTAAACAGGTGCCTAGAAGATGCCAATGTGGAACAGGGCTGAGGTCAAGTATGTACGTAAGTCTAGTTTGTAAACATTAGTTACAGACATTTAACCCAGACCACCTAGAAGTGCAGTGTGAATCATACAGCCCTGAGCATTTAACCCTGGGAAAACAACGTGTGTGAAAAGTGTCAGTAGACCCAGGGCTTTTATATGAATATGCAGTATGACAAGTGTGTGTAGTTTAACAAGGAAAGTAGTCCTCAAAGTCGCTTACAATTGTTCATCCAGCAAATAAAAACTTAATTTTAAAACTGGAAACAGTGTAAGAGGCACTTGCAGTAATGTGCACACCTCTGTTGCCAGCTGAACAAAACATGCAAATCCATTGTTTCCCTATGGGACTGCGCCTCTGGCTAATTGCATGCTTTGGATTTTTCTAGGCACTTTTCTTGTGCAAACAAAACTGTTCTCCTTTCCAGCATCACACCCAGATGTTTCACTTGACAAAGCTCGCGTTGCCATTTTCAAGACACAAAATCTTTACAGCCACATGTATTTTTAAGCATTTATCTTATTTGAAAGTTGTCGGTGTTGCTGAGCCCTGGTCTGACATCACCTTTGAGAAATGTTCCTTCTTTTAGGTTCTTGTTCTATTGAGTATGTAATAAAATGTGTTTTCTAAATGTGTTTGACTATCATCCCTCTATTCTCCAGCCCCTGTGCCAGCATGCTTCCCACCCCGGTGGACGACAGTCAGGGAGGCGTCGACTTGCTCTTCTCCTCTCCGGTCCAGAGCCCCGCCAGGCTGTTGAGGGAGCTCCACGCTGACCCCGACATTCAGGCCCAGCTGGAGGCTGAGAGGGAGCGAGACCGGGCCTACGAACGCACCCGACTGGCTGCGAGAAGTCGAATGAGCGGCGTTCTAACCAGCAGCCTCCGCCTGCTGTCGTCCAATGAGAGAGTCAACGCATGTGTGCTGAGCGTTGCCCGCTTTGTTGCCGTGGTAATGGGTGTCCTGCTTGTCACTGTGCCCACACTGCTGCTGCTGCTGGAGTCAGACATCGATGTGTCATTCCTCCACGAGATCCGCCAGACGCCGGAGTTTGAGCAGTTTCACTACGAGTATTACTGCCCACTGCGACGTTGGATCCTGTGTAAGATCAGCATGGCCATGGAGAACCTGTGGTCAGACTGAAGAGGAAAAGAAGGACGGAAAAGGAGACTAAGGAGTCACTGCAGCGGAAACAGATAAGCCCAAATGTCAGTCTTAACATGTGGTTTAATCTTATATTCAGTCTTAATAACTGTAGCCTGTCTCTTGAGGTTAAAGTCTGCCAATGGGATGAAATGATTTCACTTGTTTAATAGCAAGTGCATTTTATTATGCAAAGCTGCAATGTATCACGTATTGTGGCTCACAAAATTATGTTTCATTAAAAAGGGAAGTCAGATGGATTTACTGGCAGTGTTCCCACAGTGAGGTGCCTCTTTGAACAACATAGTTTCCAACTAAATTACACTGAAAAAAGTAGAAGTGTTTCACCATTTTGGCAGATGTCTTGAAGGAAAGAAGAAAAGAAAAAAAGATAATGGAGAAATACAATTTTAATCATAAGATCCGATCACTTGTTAAGACAGACACTTCTGACAGTGATAAACAGAAAAGAAAGAGGACGAGACACTGTGTTCAAGGAAGACCTTGTGGAAGGAAAATAATAAATTAAGGAAGTCATGGATGGAAAAAAAAGTCCCAAAACGTAAATGGCCTGTTCGCTCCTGATGCTGACAAGTTGATGCAGAGACTCTTTAGTAAGTATCACAAACCATTCTGATTGGTTCTCATCCTCAGAGCAGAGCGCCTGATTGGTCACAGAGCCTGTCAGTCATGACGGAGTGGGTGGGAACAGAAAGAGAAACGACTGATTTGAATGCAACAATAGCCACAGTCAGAGGTACATTATATATATTTAAAAAACAAAAGAGAGATATTGATAATTAATACCAATCATAAAAGTTGTTTTTAACGTTTTGTACATTTTTATGTGATCCAGATCTTTCAGGAATTTTTCAGTCAGAGGATCTACTTTGATCTTATTTTCAAATTAAGAGTTTACAAAAGATTACAAAAAAAAGCAAATTTATTGAAGTCTTTAAGGGTGATGGGTGTTGAGAAATTTTAACTATTTTTTAAGACTACCGTCAACATTTGTTGACTTGGTAGCACCCTGGGTTTTTTCCTACAGAGGTTATAGCACAAATCTTTTACACAGAACACAGATTACAGCTGTTTCAGATTATGTGATGTCATTTTGGAAACCGGAGGAAGGCAGGAGAGGAACTTCAGCCTGTTTGTGATGTTAACACGTGTGTTTTGTTGAACTTCTAAATGTCTTCTGACCTAAATGTTAGCTCATCGGTTAATGCCATTAGGGCATCTTTCAACATCAAAGACAGTTTTGACTGAAGATGTATAGAGAAGAATTCAAGGGAAGAAAATGTTGCACAGGCTTGTCAGGAAAAGTTACTGTGTGGTAAAAATAACCATGATTTTGGACTTGAGGTTGGTCAGTTGTTCGTTGATAGTGTGCTAGTATGGTTGGGTCTCTATTGTATGTTTCAGGGTGAAATTGAGGAGATAGGATGGCTCAGCCAAAATGAACAGAGGAACAGGTATGCATGCTCCAACTAGGTAGATGAAAAATAAAGGGACAAGTGATGTGTTGACCAACATGACAGAGGTATTATGTTATAGATGGGGTGGATATTTAATGGTTTCTGGTTTGAGTATGTTTAGGGCTGTGTTCATGGACAGTCACTGGTGATATGGCTGATGTCCCAATACCCACGTACATAGTGGAGGTATCCTGAGGACTACAGAATCAAATTTCAATAATATCGAGGCAAAAACAGAATAAAAGATAGTACAATAATAGACACAAAATGAACTGTAGATTTTGACCTAATGCTATGAGAGTGTGCTACTGTTTTTAATACAGTTAATATGATTGAGCACTATGACTGAGTATGAAACAAAACCAAGACTTATGTTGCCCTGATAAGAAAAGTGTCTTTTCAATACATGGAGCCATCAGTATGTTGCTTGTTCAGCCTATAGACGGTGCCTGTTAGTTATAGTATAGTGGTCTGAATGAACAGGAGCACAGAGAGGTACAGAGATGAGAAATGACTTCAGATAAAATCAAAAACAGGTATTTCAAAAAATTATAATAATAAAGTTCTGTTCAAAATGTAGTTTGATTTGGATCAACTTCTCAGGAAAGGGCAATAGCATTTTATGTTCAAAATAATGTGTCAAAAAATACTAAAAACATTTAAAAATGCATCTAATCACAGCATAATTATAACCAGAACAGTCACACGTCTTGTTATTATGCTATTCTGAATATCCGAACACTGTAAGTGAAGCCAGACATAAATATGGCCGCAGACTGTCTGGGTTGTTGTAACCTAATTTAACTCAACTCATGTATGTATCCATGTCATTTTAATAGAAAAATATAACACAAAAAGCTGTAACTGTTGAGAGCCAATTAATTGCAGTTCGGCCCTCACGGCTGAACATGCCTACTGCTGGAGTTTACTTCAGCCAATCTCTCTATCAAAGCTTTCACACAGTATTGTGAAGAACTGAAGTAATGCTTTAAAGTTTATTTTCGGAAGTCACTCTCCATACTCAATGTGAGTTGGCTGCTACAGAAGCCACTGCAGTGCACATTACCATCAAAGCCCTCATATTCTCCTCTTTGCTGCCTCATATATCAGCCGTGTTGTAATGTAACTCTGTAGACTTTATGCATTAAGAAGCTTTATGCATATAGCAAATATGCAGTAACAACAAAAACACTTATTTGGGACAAAGCATTTATTTTCCTATTACAGCACATGCACTGAGTTTCAATGGTGAAACCAAGCAAAGGGCCAAACCACTATAATGACAATGTTTGCATAACAGATTCTGAGATGGATGGAGCTGATGTATGCTCTGCTAAATGACCACCATCATCCCATGCTAAGTAGCAGAAGGGGATCCATCCTGTCTTCATTTGTAACTGTTCCTTTCACGCACGGACCTTCTCGGGCGAGTCACTGTAGATTTAAAATTTTCAAAAAAAGACTCTGTAAAGGTTTTATGTACACAGCTCTACAGACATAGTTCCTTTACTTCTGTGCTCCATCCTCCTCCAACCAAACTCTCTGCTCTCTTTGCTGACCTCTCAATGCAAATTGCATGCCCTCATCTGTAAATACAATGTTTATAGCTGTGGCAAAAGAAAACCCAGTGTGGGTACAGATTTCTTTCCTTTCTTCCCTCTGTGTGTCTTGTCCGTGTAAAGCGATCTGGATATAGGCTTGGCTGTCTCGACCATTGTAGATCAATGCATGTTCTCTGTGTTTTTACTAAAAGGAGAAAAGACTTGAGTCAAACACAATTTGGCATCGTAGCAGTTTAAACTGCTTTAAAAAAAAAACAAACTGAGTTTTGGGCTGCATTTTTAACCTCTGACTTGACAAGACTGGACACACGTGGTTGCTAATTCTTGTCAGCTTCCCATCGGGTGAGCCGGTCGAAATATGTCTCAGTATGCCGCAAGAAGTGGATGACTTGGAAATGGTCGTTTTAAAATCTTCTAAAAACCAACTCTAAATTTGTTGACTATTTAGCTTCATCGTGCTTTGGCTGCGTGTTTGTAAATCATTTAAAGCCAGATGCTAAATGCCAGTGCTAACACCTAACCTCATTGCTAACACAGCACGCCAGCATGTTCGCTGCTGTATATCATAGGCGGGGTTGGGGTTCATTCATTTTTTTTTTTTTTTTATTTTAAGAAAGGAAAACAGTTATAATCACACTATCTATTGAATATTATAGGCGTTACCAAGTGGAAAGTAAACCTTTCAAACCTCTTATTGCAAACAACTAAAAGGCCTTTTGGTTCTGTGATTAAAACAGACTTGGCACTGGCCGTATATAACTGTAGCGTTATATTAGTTTGGAGCTCATTTATTATTTTAACAGCTTTCAAAGGGGAATTTAACCACTTTGAGATTTAGCTCTTATTTTGAGCTACTGAACTCGAGTTCCTGTGTTTGACAAACAGCAAATAGATGGACTGAACGTTTGTTGCCTATAAATAAAACTGTGATAATAAAAAAAAACATTAAAAAAAACCAACATCGAGATCACACAGCAGTTGATGTCACCTCTGAGGTATTAGCCTGATGCTAATTCAGCAGTTCCTGACATGAGTCAAGTATTTACAAACCTTAAATTGAATTACCTGTCTTTAATCAATACTATAAAATAAACAAAAGTGCTTTCCCAAAAACTGGTATTCAAACTATTTCAAACTTATACACAATTACTGTTTTTAATTAATTTATTTAAGATTTTAAATATTTGAACTCAGGTCTACTATATGCAAAACTACTGGACATCACATCACAAGAGGAAAATGAACTGTATATTAATTCAGTGTTGTGTGGGCATGTATAGTAGCAAATTCTCTTGCACGGTCCCTATGTTGTTTTTATTTGTTAGTCAAACTTGTTTTGTTGTTTTATTGGTTAGTCTTTTTTTTGTCATTTAGTCTTTTAATAAGAAACTCTGGGAGATTTAATTTGTGAAGAATCAGAAAAAAAAAAGAAGGGGGAAATAGTCCCTAATGACCCCCTCTCTTCTGGGACAACCAAGCCTTATGAACTTTGTGAAGTGAAAATTTTGAATGTTTGTATGTTATAAAAGAAAACATGGATTGTTTTATATGTTAATACTGCCACAATAAAGCTCCCTAATGAATATATATTGAACTATGGTCCTTGTGACGATTATTTTGATGTTCTCACATTTTCAATCAACCATTTAGACCAAACATTTCTCACCACTTTTCATGCTTTCTTTAAGCTTTGCCTCTCTCCTGTGGTGGAAATGAGTTACTACAGTTTTTGTTGTCGTCGCTATGGTGACATTTGTGGGAGCAACACAAAGATTTCTGGAAGACAGGGAGTGTTCAAACCTTCATTGTCAGGACTTTTCTCCATTAGATTAGAAATGTGTTTGTATACATTTACCCAAAGAAATATTGTAGGTGCTACAATACCTTCTGTAGCTACTGGAACTGTCCTGAGACAAACAGAAGTCAGGAAAGCTTCTAGGTAAGAGTGATTTATTTTCCTAAACTGAATTAAACTGTAACTGTTGTTTTAGGCAGAAATATGTATCACCAGAAACTCAATTTGAATCCTATAATTGCTTTAAAAACCTAAATCATAATTGGAAATTTAATGTATAGTTTGAAACTGAATTTCAATACAATTTAAACTGAATTTAATGTTCTAAAATTGAATTCAATTGAAACATCATCTGAATCTGTATTTGATCCTTGCACACAATTAATCTCTCTCTCTCTTTGATCTACAGCACCACAATGAAAAATTGGCCGATGGCACAGGCAGACAGTAGGGCACTTGGGAGGAGCTCCCCTTCATGGATACATATGGTGCTAGTTGGATAAAAATGAGTTGTGAATTTGCTCTTGATTGCTCTTCCTAAAAGACCCAGATGTGTGAGACACAAACTGAAGCTGAATTTCAAAGCGTGAAATTGATTGCGAGAACTGAAAATGGAAATATAGAGAGTTTGATTTTCTGTGTGGATCCAACAGTTTCAGAGCAAAGAAATTTCATAATATTACATTCACTTTCAAGTTTATGGAGATTTGGTCTCAAAGAAATCAATTTAGATTCACATTTTCTGTGATATTATTTCAATTCAAAAGTTCAAATTCAACAGTGAAATTACAAATGTTAAATCAAATATGATTGATTATAATTCAGTTTCATGTGACACTTATTTCTGCTCATAAACAGACAAAATCTAACACAAGGATATGTGCCTGTATTTATTGCGTTGTGTGTAGTGAATCAATATAAACAGTTGTTTGTTGCTGCTTATCAACAGGACAGGACAGTGTTGTCTTAAGTGTGCACAGTCTGACCATCATTTCCCTGGAGGTGTGTACAGTTAGGTCAAATGCCATAAACATAATGGATAAATCTGAAAAACATGAGCCACAGTCACAGACAGATGCAGCTATGGAGACACTTCCTATCACAAGAACAAGAAGTGCTGCTTCTGATCTCCCGGAGGATGCTGGGAATTGTAGGCAGAGCATCAGTCAGGAGCTGAGCCTCCATCTTCTCAGTGACTCTCTTTTCAGTGAGCGGCAGAAACTGAGGCGTGTGTTGGACTTGGCGGACAGTTTCATTCGTAGCGGTTCAGAAGTTTGCCATGAATTTTGCAGAGCTGACAGTTTGATACAGACTGATGTCAAACACAGAGGAACAGAAAAAAGATCACCTGAACATCCACCCGCAGCTAAATACTATGACCCAGTTTCCTGTGCTGCAGGTGGTAATGAGGTTTTTGAAGGAAGAGGGAGTTTGGAGAAGGTTTGGCAACGCGAATCCTCAAACTACAATTACTTCTGTCGACTTCCCTTTCCATATGATCGCCACTTTCCCTTCTCCTTCTCACCTGCGAAAGATGAGGAAACTTGGCCTCAGAATGGGGAAACTGAAAATATGAAAAATATGGAGCCACAACTCACCACCAAAAAGCAAACTCCCAGCCAAAACAACTGCATCACAAGCAGACTACAAGTGTCTAATCAAAGGCTCAACACAGACGTATCCTTGAGCAGCACAAATCAAACGCTTGCATCAGATGATGAAAAACAGTTGATCAAAGAATCCACATCATCCGGGAGCACCGCCATCCATAAAATGAGCACAGTGTTTGGAGCTGTGAGTACCTTAAAACCGTTACTTAAAAGCAACGATTTTACCGACATGATTCCTAAAACAGCTGGAGCTCAGTCAAAAGGAGTGCCAGAAAATCAAAAGGAAGTGAGGAAAGCGGCTGAGGAAATGGAAGACAACAAAAAGGAGAAAATAGAGGATGACAGGATAGAGCAATATTGTGTAAAGATGCACGAAGAACAAGAATCCCACTTAGATTTGGTTGTTCACGCACAAAACAAAACAAGCCACAGTGAGCGAGAGACAATACCTGTGCAGATGGCAAAAAGTGCACACCCTAGTTCTACTTGTCATTTAAAACTACCATCAAATTTGACAATATATGAGCAGTACCAACTGTGTGTGGATCAGTTGCATCACCTCAGAATAACACAAAGGCAACATATCAAATCGGCATGCTTCACACAGTCACCTGAGAAAGAGAGGAAAACATCTGAAGAAACTGCAGGATTTGTACCTGCATCTTTCTTTGAGGTGATTGCTCACATCGCAGATCTTGAGATTAACAACCAAGGACACAAAAGGGTTACACATGCAGAAAAGTCACCAGTCACCAGTAAAATATCAAAATACAATAGAAATGGGACAAAAATGAGGGGACATGGAGAGACGGAATATTGTGACAATTTGACTGTGAACAAAACACCTGCAAACGGAAGCAGGCGTTTGTGTCAGAAGAATAATCCTCAAAGTGCTGCACATTTGGACCTCAACAGCAAGAAACATGGGGATTTTAAGCAGGGAACTGCAGGGGATAAAGTTGTTAACACACCTACAGAGATCCTGAGGACCAAACCTGGTGACTTTCCCCCTATGGAGGAGAGTGCCACTCTTACCGCTAACACAGGTATTGAATATCATATATGTTCATCACTGTGAAGTTGAATGTTGTACCACTGCCCCACATGAATGTCCAGGAGTCAGGACTCTGAAAGATTGTGAAAATAAGTTACATGACAGGATAAGACCACAACCTTTTTGCTTAGCAAATTCATCAATCATTGTGTAACTCATTGTGAAAAAAAAATGTCCCCTTGGGGATTAATAAAGTAACTACCTAACCTAACCTAACCTAACCTAACTTCTCTCTGTTTTGATATTTCTGGGAAGCAAAAATCTTCCCTCTCAGGAACTACTCAAAAATATATCAATTAACATGAACTGTAAATCATATACCTAACACAACATGTGTTGAGGGGTTCCAAGAAGACGTTTTCTAATTTAGGCCATCCTGAGGCAAAAGGGATCAAGTAGACAGTTGTGTCATCTGTTTGTGTCTGTGGTCAGGTTCACTGCAAAAGAAGATAAGACGTCACCCAGACAGGAAGGGTCACCAGAGAACAGCCAAAGGTCAAAAGAGGAGAACTGAAGCTCGAGGTGCCCGGACACTCTGTGAAAATTCAAGCATTTCATCGTCTGGAGGAATATTAACAAGGTAACAAATTAAGTAATCACATGAACATTGATTTTTTTTTTTTTTTTTTTTAGTGGTTTGAATTTTATTCTTAGTAGAAAAAACAATTCTGTGCCCTACTTTAAAAAAAATGTAACACTGGACATCGGATTAGTTTTTCAAAGTACAAGCATGAGTGACCTATAGTGTCTGACGATGTACTGTACCATTGTGTCAAAGTGAACCTCACCCTCTATCTCCGGCAGCAATCAAGCACCAATGAAATACACAAAGAAAATTAACTCCCCTCAACACAGAAAGAGACCAGACAACAGAATGAAAGACACGCAGGGATACAGGGATACACACACAACCCTGCAACTTTCAGAGGAGACACACACACTTCATCACGATGACCCCAGACCCGTCAGGGGTAAGTTTAACGCTAAAATGACATACTTACCAATAGACATAAAAAAAAATACTATTGAAAAAACAAAAACAGCAAAGTCATTTATGATATATGACTCATTATTTCTGACCAAATTTAACACAAGTAGGCTTCTGTTCCCTTATTTGAAATTAATTTCACACTTCATCAAACTTCGTTTCAGCAGCAAGTCATAAGACAGAGAGGATTTTTATTTGAGTTTAAAACGGTGTGTGTATCACGTTGTCAGGGAAAAAATATTTTCACAGTCACATTGTAGGGACTCACCTCTGACATGGGGACAAAAATCTGTTTATTTTATATCAGTTTATTTGTTATTTATCAATTTAAATCAAGTTATTACGGTTAAACTTGGCTTTTAGGGTTTTTGGTTGAATTCACAGTTTCAGTGTACGATGTAATACTTTGGTTCAGATTGTATGGGTTAATTCATGAAAATCTCAACTATTGTGACAAAAATAAAAGAGGAGGGGCTAATAAACTTTTCTCAAATTTTAACCAAGTAAATCCTGGAAACCCTAAGAATTAATACATTTTGTACCCTACCAGAATGTGAGTATAGTACCTGACTCTTTGTTTGTGTTTACAGGTACAGCGGAGCATGTCGGTGTGAACAACAATGGCTGTAAATACAGTGTAAGACAGCTGCACTTTGTTTATTACACTACAAAATTCTCATCTTGTTTTAAAAGATATTGATTTTGATCAAACAAGATGGAGCCAATGATGTCAGGCTGTCGTGCAAAAATGATCATGATAATTTGGATTATTATACATTTTCTTGTTATTATATATCATATTATCGTGTACATTCATTACCAATTTAATAATAATTTGTTTTTGTGTTGGATATAAAGATACTTCACTGTGACTTTCACAGATTTTTTTTTTGTGAAGATAATACCTGTGTTTTTTTATCAAACATTTTTCTAGAGAACTTCTAACTGTTAAATTGTATATTTGTGTTTTGCTGTCATTGCACCTTGTCAGCCAGCAGATATCCTTGTGATTGACCACTGGCTGTGTTTACCTGATGAGGTGTGGCTGTCCATCCTGTCCCGGGTGTGTCACAGGGATTTGTGCAGAGTGGCGCAGGTCTGCCGCCGTCTGTACACACTGGCCACTGATCACACGCTCTGTGAGTCAGCCTGCAGGACTCGTCTCACTTGACAAAAAAAGGGACATGTTTTGGCTGCACGGCAGAGTTCAGGGTCTGTTTGGTTATTTATGGTTCAGGTTAAACATTAGACATAGGTATGTGGGATGTCCTAAACTTTTTCAAGTAGCAGCACATGGCGTGTTCTCATGATGTAAGTATTTCCAGTGAAGTGTACTGTACCACGCCCTGCACAAACACAGGCCAGATAACATGCACTTTCATGACCTCTCCTAACTGAACACAAACTGTGGGTCTGACCGATTGAAAAAAAACCAACCTTCATATATTTAATAAAAACTATGTTTTGCTCCTACTTTCTCTTTCTGAAGGGAAAAACATAAGGATTGAAAACTCCACTTTAACCAACCAGTGGTTGCTGTTTGTGGGCAGACATCGTCCACGCAGTCTGTGTCTGTCCAGCTGCAGTGGCCCTTCCGTCACTTCTTGTGGGGTGGAGAGCTTTTTCTCTCTGTGTAGAAATACTCTGGAGGTAAAAAAAAATACCATGTCAAGAGGTTACTTTGTAAAACAACAATTTCCTGTAAGGTTAATCACACAGAAGGAGCTTTTGGATGTCAGCCATCACATGACTTCACAGCGTGAAGATGTAGAGTTACATCTTCCTGATTAATAAACCACTGTGTTGCCTTGAGTGTTATGTAAAAAAAAAAAAAAAAAAAAAAAAAAAGATCTTCCACTTCAATAATAAATAAAAACTGCAAGCAGTAATATGCGGGCCCTCGCACGCTGCATGTCGGGGGTCCAGCGGATCGGGGCCGCCGGCTTCCCGATGTGCAGCACGTGAGGGTCCGCATATTTCCATTTGCGGTTTTAATGTTTTTCTCGATCTCGTTCCTTATTCTTCTTAAAATAAATTGCCTTTTTTTGGCGGCTTTAACATCTTAAAAAAACTCATGAAAGTTGGTGCCTGACGCATGTGCAAAGTTTCGTAAGGTTTGGAGTATCGTTTGACCTTAAACATCAATTTCGAAACATCAAACGTATCTGCATCGCCCCGGCTATACTATATACAAAAATGACTTTTTTATCACGACATGATTTTTTATGATTATGACCTTTTTCTGAACTGACATATATGCCTCAAGTGGGGATCGAACCCAGTTACCTCTGAGCTGTGAGGCAACTGCTCTAACAACTTCACGGACCACTGTCATACTATTTCAGCATGTTGTCTGAAATATGAAAAAAAAAAAAAAAAAAAAGTGATACAAACGCATTAAAATATATTAATGGGATTTTGGGGGACAACAACTGACAAATGAGTCACGGCGGAGAAAGTGTTTGACGGAGTTCACTCAGAGCTTCCAGTGACTCAACTGACAGTCTGGTTAACTCAACAGGTAAAAGATTCGACTTCACCAAGGTTGATATTAATGGTTCAGATTCCACCTTTGATGGTGATTCAACTTTTAGTGAAGTTGCAACGTTTGGAGAAATTGAAAAAGTTTTTCATACACTACATATTACAGTAAGATATTTAATATCACTGCAGACCCCATTGAAAACACGTATATCTACTATCCAAAGAATGTCTGCGGCAATTTAGGTCGCATTTGAATGAATATTTGTGGACAGTGGAGTTATAGGTTGCAGTGAGCCAAAGATTTGTCACAACGTAGAGCATCTTCAGAGAAGTTTGGAGGCATAGTGGTGAGCTCTGTTGCCCCTAGGCAAGAAGGTTTGGGGTACGATCCCCCCTTTAATGTGACTTTTTTTTTTAATCATACTCATGTCGTCCAAATTATGAAAAAAAAGTCATACTATAGCAAAATGTGACCCAAAGGTCATTTTTGGGTCACTTTTTGGATGACAAGTATTACTTTTGGGTCACTTTTTGGCCGCCACGCCACGGGCACACCGATCAACGAAAACAAATTATTTTGATAACTTTTAATTCCAAACATGTTAAGAGTGCACAGACTAAATTTAATCTACAGGAGGAGTTTGTTAAAGCATCTGTTTAGGGGGTGGTAGCGAGTCATTTGGCCACGCCCACTCAAGACTCCACTAAAATAAGACATTTTTAGCCGGGAGAGACTCATGTACCAACTTTCATGAGTTTTTGAATATGATAAAGCCTCAAAAAATGCAGTTGTTTACAGTGACAACAGGCAAAATTCCTTTATATTAAAACACATTTTGAAACTTTTCTCTTATGCAACACGTCTTATGTATTAAAGAGAGCAACCAGATTACCCAGTGCATAATATAAACCTTAAATGCTGTCAAATCTGTTTTCACTGTATTTCATTAACAGAAATCAGTTGTTAAAGATGTCCTTATTCATTAAATTATGATTGAATGTGTCCCTCTGTAACTGTTTATGTATCAGCCAGCATCACATGCAGACTGACTGGGCAGCACTGAGCTGCTGTATGTGAAGAGTACATTTTATGTTTATCATGTCATTTGTTAATTGCAGGAACTAAAGGTCACAAGCTGCACTGGTAGTGGTCTCCATGGTGACTGCATGCTGCGTCTGATTGGTCAGCTGTGTGATCATGTGACCAATGTGGATGTAAGCTGGAGTGGAGCATCAGACACAGGAGTGAGAGGTCTGAGTTATTGTGGCAAAGGGTCAGTACACACACACTGTTGTGTTTCCATCAGTTCAAAGGACATTACATTGACTTACATTCATTTTTTGGATAGATGGATGGATGGTAGACGGACGCACGGGTGGATGGGAATGTATAACTAATGAATCTTTAAATTAATCGTTCATTTATCTGTCTGCAGAGTGAGACTAAAATCAGTTGTCCTGAACGGCTGTCATGTCACTGATGTCCCACTAAAAGAACTCATCATGAGGCACAAAGAGAGGTCAAAAGTCTTCCGTGTTGTCTGATTACAGCTTTACTGTGTTTCTGTGTATGTCTGAATTAATCCATGCACCATGTAATGTTAGTGTAGGCCTATAAGGGTGGAGCATGAAACAGAACATTGTTGTGTGTTTGTGGGTGTTTTTTCTTGTCATCAACCCTTGATGAATTGTCTTTAGAAATGTTTGTATGCACCAAGTTCATTGAGACTGATATTATTCCATCATGTTGCATCTATATTTGTTAGTTATATGTGGTTTTTTTTAAATTATTTTAGTCAAAATAATATATTTTATGGCCCATGTCATACCTCTACAATCCTAATTTGCTTCCTGATGACTTGTGTTTTTACTCCTTTTGTCAATACTGATATCTGCTCTCAGCAAATTTACACATTTTCTGTAGCTGCAGGACTTGCCTGTTTGTTTGTTTGTGTTTATGTGAGTGTGTTTTCTCGTTAGCCTGTGCAGATTGGAAGTGTTTGGCTGTCAGTTTCTCACTCCATCCTGTCTACAGACGGTATATAAGGTACTTTATTTTGAAAATGCAATTAAACACATTTTATATTGTTTTAAACTGCCTAAAAATGTACGTATTGTGCCTCGCACCATTTACCATTTCCAAAATAGGTCTCAAACATGCCTTCTCTAGAACTGTACATGTATTGTGCTTTATACAACATCCAGAATGTGTAATTTGTAGTTTTTGTTTTAGATGTGTCAAGGCCTTCAGCATCTAAACATCGGACTGGTGCCAAAAGTAAACGTACAGAGTCTCACAGTGATGCCATCACACCTGAAATGTCTCATTTCACTCAATCTCACTGGACTGCAGGTGGTGAGTTGGACATTTTGTGACTTTGACTTGTCTCACCAGGTCTGTATGATGAAGACCTTATTACCTGGAGATTTAAACACAGATAGGTTGTTTTTACTCCAACAGGTCAATGACGCTACAGTGGACATTTTACTCCAGAACTCTGTCGAACTTCAGAGTTTGACCTTCAGTTCCTGTCCCGGAGTCACTGACATGACACTGCACAGCATCAGCAAATACACACCTTGTATCAGGTACACGCACACGCACAGTTTTCCAGTGCAATTTATAGTCAACACAAAGACCAAGTCTTATCCCTGTAAAGTCAATAGTAACTTTTCAGCAGGGTAGGTCTGGTATTTCCACTGAAAGCATTAGAAAAACTCAAAAGTATTTGGTACTGGAAGAATTTTTTTTTTTTAAAGTCCCTTGTTGTTCTTTTCTAGGTTTTCAGTTAAGTTGGTCTTTGCATCTTCACAGCTAACAGCTATAGGGTGTGTTTATCTGTGTGTGGCTATGTGTGTTAGATCGCTTAATGTGAGCGGCTGTAAGGCTGTAACAGATGCAGGCGTTCAGTCTTTGGCTCTGGGCTGCAGGAGACTTCAGCAGCTGGATCTCAGCACCACGGGCACAGGAAACAGAGGGTACAACACATATCACACAGCAAACTGATCTGTGTATTTGTGATGTGTCATACTTGATGGTGCAGTGTGTGTGTGTGTGTGTGTGTGTGTGTGTGTGTGTGTGTGTGTGTGTGTGTGTGTGTGTGTGTGTGTGTGTGTGTGTGTGTGTGTGTGTGTGTGTGTGTGTGTGTGTGTCTCACAGGGTTTCTCTGCTGGCAAATTACTGCAGCAAACACCTTTATACTGTCAAACTCAGTTTCTGCCACATCACCTCAGAGAAAATAGTGAAGCTTTGCAGGCGCTGCGGGAGGTAAATGCACACGCACACGCACACACACACACATACACATTCATAAACACAGCTAGACTTATCAACAGTGTGTGTCAATGAAGGTTAAGTTTGAGGTGTTATATCAACGCTTTCAAACAGAATTTCTATTAATTCTCCACACATTCACTTGTCAAAAGCTCTCCGCTGTTGCTGCCTTAATTCCTACACCAAAGGGAGTATGTGTGAAAATGCCTCAGTGACTCTTAACCTTAGCTACTTTTAAAATGGATCTGTAGACAAGCCACTCAGAAAAAAGTCACTGCTCTCAACTGTTTAGAGTAGAGCACTCACATAGCACAGCGTAATGGACCCTTTTTTTTTTCGCTATGTTTTAAAACATGCTTTGATTGGCTCATTCACAGATTAGTAACATCCAGTCATGTTCATTCAGGTGCACAACATGGACATTATACCCTGACACGCTTCACCTTTACCCTGACCATCACACTCCCTCCACCACCTCGGCCTCCTCCTTAAATGTGTAAAATATTTGGTCATGCATGGTCGCTTCCTTTACAAAACTGCCTGACTGATTGGCTGCTGACAATCAAAGTCAGCACAAACATTATGTATGTATTAGTTAAAATCCTGGTTGTTGAAAGCCTGACACCCTGACATGGCTCTATGGATATTTTGAGGGTCATTCCAGTGGAAAAAAAAAAATGTGTTATGACTGAACCACCCGAAAGGAAACACATCTACCCATGACAAGTTTATCTGGCATGAAAGTTTTATGAACTTTCGTAAGAGTCACGAAACATGCCACAAACACATCGTACCTCATTGTTATGATGCAGTGTACATTTCCCTGACCATTAAATAAATTGTGCCGACAGAGCAACAATGAAGAAAATGACCAACTGTTGGGTGCAACATAACAGACAACAAAACAGAAAAGGTCAGCTGCTATTGGTGTGATTAAGGGAGTGTTAGCCTAATTAAAGAGTTAAAGGAAGGACAAGCTGTAAAAAAAAGTAGCATCCACTCCAAACACCAAATATTTAACTGTGCCAGAAAACACACAAAACATATGGACATATTATCACACATTTATGGGTTGTTATTGTTTCTCCCTGTTTAGGTTGAAGGTGCTCCATCTCTACGGCTGTGCCCAGCTCCCCACTGAGAGAGAGATCAGAGAAGCTAACACTTCTGTTAAAGTGTACCCTCAGCTCGGACTCATCCACTAACATCATCACACAACTGGACAGATGTAGACAACATAGCGAAGACTAAAATGTAACTAAGCAACAGCAGATCATATGTAGTGAAGACTTTGAAAGAATCATTATGTTAACATGCTTGGCCAGTGAAGATGACTGACAGTAGACAATGCTTAAATATGTCACTGCAACCATGCTAAAAAAATTCTAAAAAGTGGAAGCTTTATGCAAATGATCAACCCGACAGCAGAGAAGATCTACATAATCACAACAGTTTTAAGGTGGACATCTAAGATTCAATTTAGTATCTGTCCAAATATTAAACCTTCTTACAATCTCCCTGTCTCTTCCAGAGTTATGATGGTGAATAATGGCCAGAAAATTATTCCCTAAACCACCTAAAAACATATTGCCTGCTACAGCTCTGGTCTCTACATAGGCATAAAAAGCATTTGTATTTGTATTTTTTTGGTGACATTACACTAATGGGCTAAATGAGGTCTGCTGAGGTCTGGAGGGATTATTTTCAGAGATGAACAAAAGAGTGTTTGAAATAATCTGTATATGTTGTCTGTGTTGGTTTGAAGATAGTTTACAGATGTGCTGTGACGTCACATCCTGAGGCCTGCATGGCATTGAGTATTTTATCTCAGTGTAATCCAGCTGTAAGGATTACTGTACTTGTTTTGCTAGTTTTGATCGGGCTCAGGGAGTTGTCATCTTTACCTTGGTTCATTATGCATCTGTGTATATCTATAATAAGAAGACAAACTTTCCCATCACACAGCAAAGCACACACAAACAGCAGGGTCTCTGCTGTTTGTGTGTGAAGTGACTTACTGGCTGATCTCCGCCACATTCAAGATGCACCCAAGCATCACTTGACTGTCTTCCCATAAATGCTCTATTGAGTATTGTATGAGAATAGTGAACTCTTTCATTAACATTTGAAGATAGAAAATAAAAAGCACTTGCAGAATGCATAAATGCTTACAATAAATGGCCTTCTGTTTTACAAATGCAAATGAGAAAACGCATGAGTTGGTATTTCATTAAGATGTTACTGAGCAGTCACTTTTCACATGTTTGGAGAGGAAATAAAAAGGTATTTTTCTTCTGCCGGCTTTAGTCACACAATTACACTATTACAAAAAGAGTTCTGCCTGGAGGTGTTGTTCCACTTTGCTGCCTGTAATGGCTTTAACAGCATTTGAAACACCATCTTTGAGACTCCTATGCTTTCCTTCTTTTTTTCTTTTTTTTTGTCAGGAATGAATGCAAGTCTTCAAAGAAGAGAGATAAGGGAGGAGGGATATAAAAGAGAGGTATCAGGAGGTCTGATCCTGGTCCTGGAGCTGCAGTCTCTCCTTTTAAAAGAGGGATTTTATTATAGACATGGAGACAAATGTTTTACCTGCTCCTCTTCTACAGCTGACCTCCAACCATCTCTGATTCTCACCAAACATTAGACGCAATGTTGAATTTAATGTGACTTTAATTACCTTTTAAACTCCAACAGGCTCTAGGTGTTTTTATAGGGTATTTTTTTTTATAATCTGTAACTGATTACAACACGCTTCACTCTTAAAGCCTCTTTACTGAGGACATTAAAAGCAAAACCATGGCAGCAGCAAGGAGAAAGAGTAAGGAGCAACAAAACCGCCTGAGTTTGCTCTTTCAGGCCTACGATGTGGATAATTCAGGCCAGATTGAAAAAAATGAATTCAATATTATTTGCCGGGAGCTTCAAGTTCCATCCCAAGAAGCAGAAGGCATATTCAACCGTCTGGATGTTGACAAAGACGGCACAGTGACTTTAGAGGAGTTCATCAGTGGCTTCAAAGGCCAGCTGCAAGAGGAAGAAGATGAGGCTGAACAAGAGGACTCCTCAGCTCTGGATGAATTATCAATCAACAGAGAACCACTCATATCCAGGTGAGAGACGATTTCATCAGTGCTATTTTAAACATAAATATTCGAGTATGTACAGGGTATCACTTGACCCTTGAAATGCTTTAGAAAGCCTAGGGCAATGGAGCAATGAGCCTGGAGAGGTGCTTTGATTGACATTTGTGTTTCAAGAGGGGCAGAGCTTCACTGTCCAAGACCAAAGAAGATGCGGCCGGTTGGGAGTGCAACTAGATGGGGTTTTTTTTTTACATTTGAGGTGTTTTGCACTGTGAATTCCTGCCCCAGAGTCAGACTGTCAACACAGGGTTTTACTGTGATGTTCACAGGCATCTGAGGGAAAATATTCAGTGCAAACAACCTGAACTGTGGTGCATTGATACTTTGGTTCTCTAACCAGAAAACACAGCCACTCACAGCGTGTTTCCCACAACACAATCATCACTTCCCACCCCCTCTACTGGCCAGATTTGGCTTTCTGTGACATTTTCTGTACCCCAAAAATGTGTACGTAAATTTGATGTGTGCTCTCTGCTCAGGTTTCAGGTCCGTGGTAAAATAAAAAAATGGCTTACAAAAACGTGTGTAACTCAGGTGCTTCATTTCTGCTCTACTGGAGCAGTCTGAAAGCTTCCCTTATCACACAAAAGAAATTACACATGAATTTACCTAAAGCCTAGATGTCCCAGTTTTCTACCAGCACTGAAACGCAGCATGCAGTTTGGGATCAGTACAAAGCTGGAGAGCGTGAAAAGAGTCTTGGACTCCATACATTAGTAACCTAACACATGTGTGGCAGATTTGACCTTCTGAAAGTTCATTTTAAGGATCTTTTATGATCCAGTTGTGAAAAATACAATTTAAATGAATGCCTCAGCGCTACATTAAGGCATCCAAAACAGGATCTCAGGTTTAAACAAAATTCTGTGTTCATATAGATTTTCTTTGTCACTTAAGCTCCATGTAAGGTGATAAAGAGAAACCCTTTGAGAAAGTAAATGCTTCATTAAAACCAAAACTAAAGTAATTTTAGAAAGTTTTCCAGGAAGTGCAAATCACATGGAGTACAATGTGTGTTCTCAATGTGCATCCATGCAATTCAGATATGCAATTCATTTTGAGGAAAAAAAATCAGGCTGTTTGATTGCTCAATTCATATAGTTTATTCAGTCTGTTCGCCACAGTAGAACCTCTTTCATTTGGACTGAAGCCCAGACCTCTATTGTTAGGAAGAGAGAGAGAGAGAGAGAGAGAGAGGAGTGAAGACACACATACACACACACTCAAACACTTCCAGGTAGACTTACCTGAGTTAGACACAGCAGCGTTTCAGTCCAGGTTGCTTTTGGCTGCAACACACCTGGACATTATTTGGTGAAGACAACGAGGGAGATAAAGTTTCAACGTTTGATTTATTTTTCCTCTAAATACCTTAATGTGGAACTCGATTAAAACGCACAACAGCTGTCGAAATGTATGTCTGGAAATTGGGAATGATATGCTTTTCGGTTTGTTGGTGTCAGGAGAAAAAAACAGTCGCACTTCTGGAGTATTTCTGGGTTTTCTCACCACGGTACTCACCCGAATTTACTGAAACGCCCTCTCGTTTCCAGCCAGCCACATCCCCCCAATAATGGTATGAGCGCAAAGGAGCAGGAACGGCTGCGCACCCTCTTTCACACCTACGACGTAGACAACTCCGGGGAGATCGAGAGGAACGAGTTTCTAACCATCTGCGCGGAGCTGCAGGTGTCAGCGGCTGAGGCAGACCGGATATTTAGCCGGCTGGACGTCGACAACGACGGAACCGTCACCCTGCAAGAGTTCATCAGCGGATTTCACGAACGCTACGCCGAGTACATGGAGTCGGACGGGGGAGACGTGTCCGCCGCCTGGGAGAACTTCGAAGAGAGACTGGGCGATCAGGCCAAGTTCATCCCCAGGTGAGAGCTCACAGCTGCCCGCTGGTTAGTGTGGGAGATGGTGCAGAGGTGGACATATTTAAAATATGGAACTTTTCAGGTGATATGAACGTGTCCAACAGTGTGCGTAAAGATGAGAGAGACCGTATTGTCTTCACAGGGAAACTCACAAATACAATTTTACCAGTCTCTAAAATAAAAGGCAAATACACAGAAATAGTTTACTGTGAGAAAGGTAGAGTAGAACATATTTCAGAATCTCCCACACAAAATGTGTTGTTATGCAAGAGGTGTGAGTGTATGTTTTATTTTTTTATAAATGTGCCAGATGCGAAATACGTGTCATTTCCCTGTATACAGTATCTGAAGATGAGATCCACTGTAGCCTAGATCTGTCACACAGCTGATAAAATACAAGCTGATGTGTGAAAAGGTAGATATTTAAGTAATCAAAAATCAAAACATGTTAAATGACTGTTCAATGTTATTAATTAGTCAACTGCTGGGAAATGAATTGGCAACTATATTTAGTAAATGATATAAATTGGTTAAAAAATGCAGTACATAGCCACATCGTATCTTATAGCTTCCTAAGGATGGTTTGTTTGTCAAAGCAAGGAGTTTCTGGGAAGTTCCACCATTTTCCCAGAGTTTATACATGAAGAGAATAATTAGCCGGTGATAAACATGTCTTTCCACAATAATTTCATCAGTTGTCTTAGTTTGTGTGACAAATTTTGCTCAGTTTCCCTGGACTTTGCTTTTTTACTGACATGTTCCATCCAGAATCTGTATACAATGTTATTCATCCATTAATTCAACATCTTTAGAAATTATTGTGAAAAAGCATCAGAATCTTTTTATTTAGTGATTTTCTCGGTGGGAGAGATATCATTTTAAAATTGTGCCCCTATGAACTACAGTATTTGTCATCACAAAAGTAGATCTACGCAGAGAAACTAGGCTACACCCTTTATAACAACTGCGCTGACTGAATGGTGTAACGTCATTCATTACATTAAACCAGCTGAGTGGCATTTTGTTTTTGCAGTATATTTTATGGAAAAGCATTTCACATTGATTGATATTTCCACTTCAGTTAAAAACTATTGAGAAGGTCTCAAGGATGTTACAGTGAGCCTAAATTTTAGAGCTAGGTCAAATGGTTCAAATCAAAATATCTTTCCAATATCAATAATGAAGATGTTTGGAGAAATTCAAGATACATTCAAAATTACCAAATTGGTGCTCAGTGCACTAAACAGTGTCTTTATAACTCTAAACGTTTCCCATGGGAAGCAAAAACTTCAGGAACAAATTTTATTGGTTTTTAACCACAGTCTCAGAATCAGATCACACCATGAAGCTACTGAAACTCAATAGATGAGAATGTTGAAGTTTTCAGTCCCAGCTGCAGGTCAGTGGCCTCTTTCTTTGGGTTCCTATGGCCAGAATGTCAGCAGCTTCACCACAGAAAATACCATTTGTCACATGTTTCTATACAGTAGAGTATTAGTGAAGCCGTCCTAAATTGAACTAAAACTATGAGAAACTAAATGAGACACTGACAGTTTACACATGTAACTATGGTAACACAGTTATTCAGTACTGTAGTGTCAGTGTCACGTCTTTAGATTTTTAATGGATACCAGTTTCTACTTATCAACACTCTGCTCTGTATTGGAGTGTGACTAATGCTGCTTCATTGTGTTTCTCTCACAAAACTGCACTCATTGCTTTCTTTGTGATTCCAGCTCCAACCAGGAGACCATTTAGAAAACATGATCCTGATTCCTTTGTAAAACTGAGACTTGTTGGGAATTGCAAACTTTTCCCAAGAACAATTTCTTGCACTGTTCAACATACACTATCTTCCACAGTTTTCTCTCTCGGGTTTTTTAAGGGATTTGATTCTCTTTAAATATGTAAACGTGAGTTTTAAGTTCCTCAGATTATCATCACTTTGTGTTTTCTCTGTTGAGCATGAACGTTTGCCTTCTGCATCTTTGTGAAAATAAGACCTATGTTATAACTATATAACTCCTAGGGCTGGGCAATATGGCCCTAAAATAATATCACAATCTTTCAAGGTGTTTCTGCAATAACAATGTTTTTAGCGATATGAAAAAATATGTTTTTATTCATTTTAAAAACATAATTACAACTAAATAAGTGTATATGTCAGCATAAACTTAACAGTTTTCCTTCAAATATTCAGTAAAAAATATAGACTATCTAAAAGTGGATGAGGCCCGCATGGAAGTGCCTATAACTGCAATATCACCAAGGACCACTAGGGGCTTGCTAAAAAAAAAAAAAAAAAGGCTTTGGCTCAATAGACCCTCTATTGAGGCAACCCTGTATTTCTCAAATGAAATACAAAGTCAATAAAACAAATTCCAGAAATTATTATGATGACATTTGCTAAAGCCACTCCTTCTCATTTTCTCTCTGGTAGTCCATCTAAAAATAATCCTGTCATTAATTAGATATTATGCCTCAAAAAGCAGTATGTTTGGGGGCGTTTGTTTGATTGGCAGGACTGTGGTGCAGTCGGGTTTCTGCTGTAGGTGGGCAGGCGTAATGTCCTCAGGTTCCCAGACAGATCAAGTCAGATCCACCGCTCACTTTCCCCTAACTCGTCCAAATATGGTCACTTCCGACTCCCAAAAAAATAAAGATGTTGAGGTCAGAAATACTGAACTCAAGGCTTCAGTTTACAAACCAAAGGATTATTTCACGATTGATTACCGCTTGGTAACATAGGATTGTGGTTTGTTGTATATCTGATCTTTTGTAACACAACTGAAGCTTCTCCAATGTTTGGAACTAACTGCTCCAACATGGAGCCGCTTTCAGCAATGCCTGTTGTTGTGGGTAGGTTACGCATGTAATGCATGTCATACTATTAAGCGGCATGACAATGTGATGTCATTACATCAATAAGATGAAATAGTGCCATTATTCTGTCATGAAATTTTCATATCATAATTTTCATATTAATGTGAACAATATGATGTTGCACCCCTACCATCTACATAAACAGAGTAAGTATAACTCAGGAATACAGTTTGTTGTCTGCTATGAGTCTGGTAGACTGATGAAGACTTGACCATTTCTAATTCAACTAACCGATCATAATTTACTGATGATAACATTAAAAGTCAAACACAAACCATTCCTTTCTGATTTTTTTTTTTTACATTTCATCTAACATAATGTATTCAACTTTATTTTAATACTGATATAACATTTGACTGGCCTGACCTTTGACTGGTTCGACCGAAATTTGTCATTGGCATCAGTATCAAAAACTTTAACCCTCCGAAAACCCTCGACAACCTCTTAGTCTTTGACTGGATCGTTCCTGATTTACTTGCACAGCTGTTTGTGTTTAGACAACATTTAACATTTCAAAAGTTTGCCTTTTTTGGAGAACATTTTCTGGTCTTTGTTCCAGTTTTTTTGTATCATCACCAAAACCTGAATTGCAGTAGTATAAAAAATATCAGCTGGTACTCAGTCCCATCTGGCCTGTTGTGTATCTGTATTTGTGTATTTATACATGTATTGTTTCTGTCTGTTTCGTGTGTGTGGCCTCAGGACTGGCATGGGACTCGTCCTTTCGCTGCTCTGCGGTGGCATTAGGACATTGATTGTCACAGCGGTGCCGTTTGCTAAATGCAGGGACTTATCTTCAGTCACTGTTACATTAGTCAGCTGAGGGATAACATTTTGCAAAATAAGCCACGATGAAGGAATATTTTGTGTTCAGTTTCATAGAAGAGACCAACTGCAAAAAATCAGTTATATTCCTGTTCATTAGTTTGTCATGATTGAGACTGATGTAATGAGTTGTGCATTTTGTTTTACTATATTCAACCTCCCAGCTGACTGATACTTTGACTAAAATAATAAGAGATCAGTCTGAACTATCAGATGGTCCCTCTGCACAAAATGACGTATAACAACTTTAGGCATTTGTTTATAACGTTCTAAAGTGAATGTTTGTGGATTTATTTTGTGCGCAGCATACTTTTAAAGATAGTTAGAATTCAAACAACCATTTCAGAGAACAAAATTTGAATTTCCCTCTTTCTGTGTTTGTTCTCTATGAACAGAAAAGACAGCTTACAAATTTGAGAGAGATGTGTGTCATAAATGCAGGTTGCAAATCTGTGTTTTCAGCACCTTTGGATCATAAGAACTACTTCCTAGCAACGGCTTCTGTTTATGTGTGTATATATCTTACCTTTGCAGGTCTGACGCTGGATTGTTTGTGCTTGTGTGTGTGCGTTTCTGTCATGATCTCTTTGGATGTGACACTGTATGACTCTGCAGTGAGCCGTGTGTCACTGTGAGCTATTGACAAACATGCAGCAGTGTGTATATGCACAGGATTACAGCCAGTTCGCCTCATCAGAAGGCAAACACACACACTGTACACTTATATGACCCACTTACACAATGTACCATCATGCTGTGACGCAGGACACCTCATGACTGTATGATGCAGATATTAAGGTAAATTGACATCCCTTTGGGATCAGCATTTCTTGTCACAGATATATGGAAACAAACTAGGTGATATTTACTGGCAACCAAAGTGAGACGCAACAAAAGTACCTGTTGTTTTTTTTTTTTTTTTTTTTGGGGGGGGGGAGGGGGGTGTTTAAAATCCTCTTTGGGGAATTAGAACCGGAGCTACAAGGCCTAATTTTAAAATTGGCTGTATTTGACTAAACCATCAACTTGTTGATAGACTACAATTAAGTGTCTTACTGTAAAAAGCATATTGTCTTCCACTTAAAACCAGAAGCAGCAGCAAAAAGTTTATTACAGCAACAACAATAATAATCATTAGCCCAATAATATCATGGAGGGCTGATAACTGTTGATTGTTTGAGTGAATGATCTCTTCTGATAACAACTTAGATGATGTACTGTTCCTAGAAACAAAATGTATAACTTCAAACAACAAGTTAATGTTAATAAGCTTCTTCAATTCTTTGTCACGACATCATGAATCTCCTCAATAAGGAGCGTCTTTCTTTTCTTTGGGCACTCAGAATAAGGGAGCGCAATTTGTCAACCTGTCAGACCACTCTCGACTGAAAGCATACTTTATTTTTGTCTGTAATATTAGTGTAATTCAAGCTGTACGAGCTCTTATTTTTCTGTTATACTTTTTTGCTTGCCACTGAATATCAGTCAAGCAATTAAATTAAAACAAAAACACACTGCCTCAGAAATTGCAATGGTTTAAGTAGCACATAGTATATATATATATATATTTTCATAGTATCATATAACTTAGAAATCCAGTTTCATGGCATCTTTAAGTATTTCATGTGTTGTCTGTTCTCCACCTGCCATCAACAGTGGAACCTAAATAAATTTGAACATTTTTGACTGCAGTTAATGTCAGGTTTTTGGACGAAACAGAGCCATAATGCTTAAATTCAGTTTGAAACTTTTGTAAGCAAAACCATGGCTGTAAACACATCAGCAAACAATACAAAACAACAATGAAAATGGAGCTGACATCAGATGTCCTGATTTTTTTTTTTTTGCAGGCATGAACAAGCTTCAACGCTGTACCAGAACATCAGTCTGACTGAGCCCAGACTCATTCCTCAGTTTGAGAAAGTTGTCCGAAACTTCACCAAAGAGATCAAACAGCAGAACTCAGAGATGGAGAACCTGGCACTCGCCATTAAACGGTAAGAAGCCTGCACACGTTAAAACACACACACACACACACGTGTTATACACAAACATTTAATCCGTCAGTGATAATGAATGAGGAAGGCTTTCATCTAAGTTTATCAATATTGTGGATATTTTTGGATAATACGGGCCTCGATGTTCAAGTAGTAATTAGTGAGTCTTCTTCAGCAGCTGTGATGGGACACATTATATTTTCTGAGTGTCCATCTGTCTGTGACACAGATATCTCAGGAACACCTTCAGGGAATTTTCTTCTTTGATACAAATGTTAACTTAAACTCAATGTGGAACTGATGTGAGTTTGGTGGTCTGAAGGTCAAAGGTCATTAATTATGACAACATTTTTCACAACTGTTTCATAGAATAAAATGATGACGTGATGACATTTTAAACCTAAAAGGTCAAAGATCAATTTCACTCTGAAATCAAAATGTTCTGGGAAAAACAGTTTTCCTGCCATGATTCAACTCCATAACTCAGGAACAAAAGGGGAAATTGTGACCATACTTCACATTTGATCAGATAATGAATTGTTGACACTAATCTTGGGTGGCCACTTTGAAACTGTGATGATTGTATATTGTATATGTATGTTTTAGAGTTTGTATATTTGCAGCAACATCCATATTTGATGCAATGTCTACCGTCATGGCTGCAACTTTGTATTAAATCAGAATCCACTTTATTGGCGAAATTCCCTCACAGTCTTCCCCACATATATTCTGAGTATGGACAGATATGGTCGTAAACTGTTGACAGTGGCATACAACCGCGAGGCAGTAAATCTACTGTTCTTAGTAAATCACAGGCATGATTTGTGGGAAATTATTGACATTTGATTTATTATGCGTACACAAGGATGAGGTTTCTAGTGATGATAATGGGTCTGCATCAACATGAGAATGTGTTAAAGCAATGTAACACGGCATAGCCCCATAATACAATAAGTCATTACATATGATGTACAATGTTTGCATAATCTAATCTGCCAGTTGATTTTTTTTCATTGTCTTGACAATGTCTTGTGGATAAAGTTAACGCCATGGAGGATTTAGATACAATAGCTTGTTTGTCCTTGTGGCATTTTACAGTTTTGAAGTCAGTTTTAAAGAATTAAAATGTATTTTTCTTGCTCTAGATGTCAGGAAAAGCAAAACACAAATTGTATTATGCTCAAATGTTTCTCATGCAGAATATGCAGGTCAGGTAAATTAAATGATATTAAGTTAGCTGCTTGTGACCATGCATGGAATAAGCCAGCATCCAGTCGATAATGGATGGATGAAGGTTTCTGGAGTATAGTGAGATGATGCTGTTCCTCTCTTGCAGAGCACAGGACCAAGCAACAATGCAGCTCAGTGAGATGGAGGAAGAGATGGACCAACGCATTCATGTTGCTGAGAGAAGAACAAGGGAGCAGGTGGGATGAACTCAGACCTACCCACACAAACACATGAAGACCCCCTACCATATTCAAATGGACACATAAACACGTCTTTGTGATCTTGTTTGTAAAATTCAAAGTTAGTTGCTATGATATTTCTGTGATAAGCAGGGTGCGTTTGTTAGGCTCTTCCCTCATGTCAAACAAACACACACAGCCGTGTATCACTATACTGATCCAGACTCAGACACACCTGCGGATCAGCTAGATTTCATCACTAAGTTATTTACCCTAAAAGTCTCTTTTTAATTGCGTTATCTATGAGTTCTTTGATTCCTGCAAATTCATGAAGGGCCACAACTCAGGCTGTCACAATCATGAAATGTAAATTGACATTACATTACATTTCATTTAGCTGACGCTTTTATCCAAAGCGACTTACAATAAGTGCATTTACAACCGTGAGGGTACAAAACCCAGAACAACAAGAATCAAGAAAATACAATTTCTTCAAGAAAGCCAACTACAAAGTGCTATAAGTAAGTGCCATTTTAAGTGCTACTAAAGTGCTACCTATTCAAGGTAAAGTCTGAAGAGGTGTGTTTTTAGTTTGCGGCGGAAGATGTACAGAGTTTCCGCTGTCCTGATGTCGGTGGGGAGCTCATTCCACCATTTAGGAGCCAGGACAGCAAACAGTCGTGATTTTGTAGAGTGTTTAGCTCACAGGGAGGGAGCAACAAGCCGATTGGTAGAAGCAGAGCGGAGGAAGCGGGCTGGGATGTAGGGTTTGACCATGTCCTGGATGTAGACTGGACCCGATCTGTTCGCAGCACGGTACGCAAGTACCAATGTTTTGAAACAGATGCGGGCGGCTACTGGTAACCAGTGAAGGGAGCAGAGGAGCGGGTAGTGGGAGTGAATTTAGGAGGTTAAAGACCAGTCGAGCTGCGGCATTCTGGATGAGCTGCAGAGGTCGGATGGCGCTAACAGGTAGACCTGGCAGGAGGGAGTTACAATAGTCTAGGCATGAGATGACCAGAACCTGGACCAGAACCTGTGCCGCCTTCTGAGTGAGAAGAGGATGTATTCTCCTGATGTTGTGCAGCATGTATCTACAGGAGCGTGTTGTTGCAGTGATGTTGGCAGTAAGAGAGTTGACTGTCGAGTGTAACACTGAGGTTCCTAGCGGTCAGAGTCGGGGATAACACAGAGTTGTTGAAGGTAATAATCAGGTCGTGGGTAGGAGAGTCTTTCCCTGGAAGGAAAAGCAGGTTAGGCTTTAATTGACAATTAATTGTCATTCAAACAATTGTGATTAATGATGTAATTGCCTTGTTAATTATCATTTCATGCAATTATTTCAGTATGAGCCTAATCATAGCTCAAATAATTACAATCAAACAATTCTTTAATAATAACAAGCCCAGCCACAACAAGAGAACACAGATTTAGGGGTAGAATTGCAAAGGACTCAGGAAAAGAGGCTGACACACAGTTTATACTGAAACAGCAGGTTTTGACTTCTTGTAAAATATTTTTTTTGTCTTAACATCTTTTTCCATGAATTCTAAGCTGCTGGATCTTGAGTTTCATGACAGCTGGAGATATTTCCCAATATCCGTTGAGACCCATTAAATGCTGTGCTGCGGCAATTAATAAGCTTTTATGGCAAAAGTTAGCACAATTTCCATAACATTAAATGATGTCAGAACAGTATCAGATCATAAGATTAATTTCACTTTATTTAATTATATCGTTAGCCTTATGTTTTTTTTAAAAAACCTACACAGGGTTGATCATAAACTCTGTCTTATCTCTGCTTGTGTGTATAAACTTATGTAAGAGTTGTCCTTTGACTGGAGCTGCTGTTTGCTTTGTCGAAGAAAAGCGCACAAAATTAGAGGGCACTCACCTGTATTCTCTCACACTGTAAGGTAAATGCACAAAGTCGGGCTCTGACACCTCTGGATTTATTTTTGGAAACTGCAGATAAACAGTTGCTGCTGGACTGATCGATTCTCCAGCCCCTCCATCGACTGTTCAAAATCTGCCTCAAAAAAGCACAGATTAATGTTTCACAGAAGGGACATAACTTTGGATTAAGCAAATACACAAATATGCACACTTTGATTAAATAATATCACAAACTGTTATATAATGTAACTAATAATATATTTTGATGTTTTTCTGTGTTTTTGTAGGAGAAGAAGCAAACAGAGGCTGCGCTGAGTGAATTGCGTAGAAGCTATGAAAATGAAGTGTGTGAGCTTCAGTGTAAGATCCAAAGGATGCAGATGGTGAGTTTTTCTATTGTTTAACTTACCTTTATTTTCACTGCACCACGCGTCAACACTGTGCGTCAGATGCTGCTCAGTGGTGTATTTGTCACACCGTGCCAGCACCATGAGACCACTTTCGTAGAAGAGAACAGCTTGTAGTTAACAGGCAGTATATGCACATGAATGATTTTATTCACAGATGAAAGTCTTTCAGAAAAAATGTTTTACAAAATACAATCACACATTGTTGTACAGTCCTACTTACACTCGGCCAGACGCTTGCATTTGACCTATATAAATGTGTCAATCAGATAGAAGAGAAGTACAAGAGCATCACTGTGAAAGACGAAAGTCCGGCTTTGAAGAAGAAGATCAATGAGCTAACACTGGTGAGACTAAATATACTTTAAATCATTCATAATGTTTCTGACATTTCACAAAATTTTATATGCGTCAAGGTTATCACACACACTCATATTCTTCTTTTTTTGCTGTGCAGGAAAACCAGAAGCTAAGACAGGACCTGATGAGGTCTCAGACAAAAGTGGCCTGTGTGCAGAGTGAGATGGACTCATTGAAGACAGAGCTAACTGATCAAAGCATCAACTCTGAACGGTGAATTGATTATTGTCTGGTGTGGTTTTGTTTTCTCGTATGTAGGGTGTGCTTCATGTGTTAGATAATGCTGACATTCAGTTCAATTTTGACTTATTTGAATGGATTTATCTTGACTCATGTTGCATTGAGGGGAGTTTCAGTTGTTTTTGTTGTCTGTTTTGTCTCTTTCTAACACATCGAAGTCTAACAGGCCTCAGCGTCGTACTTTCAGTCAGATTTTCTGTCCAATGTCCCTGCTAGTCATATATCAGGAGATCCTAATTTAATTTGTTTCAATTAAAATGAAGAGATTGTTACAAAGACTCCACACATCATCTCCCTCTCTCCACACACACACATACTCATCGCTTTCTCTGTAGCTCTAAAAGTCTAAAGCCTAAAATTAGTTATTAGTGATGACAAGTTGCAGAGCAGGTTTTTTTTTTTCACATTTCTCTCGTCTCATTTGGAGATGAAGTTGAGTATAGCAAATACTTGCACTCTATTGTCCATCATGCATAGAACAACTCCCATCCATACATTTTTATACTTATTGAAAAGAGTAAATTGTTTTTGGATGAATCAAGCAAATCAATCTGACATCAACCGTTTTATTAAACGCACCCCAGCCCTGAGAAATAATCTCACAGAGGGACAGAGACAGACACAGACATGGAGGCTCCACCTCCTCTGCTTGGTCCCCTGTTTTGTTTTGTCACAGTTGAAACAGGATATCCTGGAGTGACTTCACTCACACAATAACTTTTTCACTGGCGTTACTTAGCAACAGTGCTTCAGGCAGGATTATGCCCGCCTCCTTGGACAAGCTGGTCATATTGACACTGTTGTTTCCCAAGTGTCTTGTGCCGCTCATAAATTACATGTCATGTCTCTCAGTAACTAAGTGAGGCCACTGCTGTGCTGGAAATGAAAAAGGAGTACACATGAAAATGTAACACCTTATCTGTTGTCAGGTTTTAAAGTTTGGAGGACAGTTTGCATGTTAATGTACTGGGACAGTATCATACTCTATCAAAACTATGATAATCTTATCTGAAATATAGAGGAGTTTCATTGTTTTTCTTTCAACCTGTGCAACATCCTCTGTCTTTATATTCTCAACTCAGACAAAGAAAAACTCCGCACAAAACACTTAAAGGATAAAGAAATTTCCGGAAGAGCATCTGAGGAATGATCCCTCTTCTAAGACATGCAGCACATGTCAGGATCACCAAAGCAGATTTATACACATTAGATGACTAAATAATAAATGATATAATGATACCGGGCAACTTCCAGGAGTCCTCAGATATATTTACTTTTATTAAGAGTTCAGAACTCTGATGTGGTGAGTTTATGATGATGATGAGTTAAAATGAGTTTATTTTTTCACTTCACTTCAATGATTAATGTTTGTACAGCATAAGAATAAAAATGTGCTGAAGTTTGTCAAATTTAAGTTTTAGTGGTACTGCATATGTAGCAACTCAACCTGTCTGCCCCTGCACCTGTGACAGCAGTCTCTGGAGAAATTATGTTTGCAGATTTTACATCCATCCAATTCTGTTGACTCCAACATCTCAGGAATGCCTTAAGGGAATTTCTTAAAACTTTGGACAAATGTTTACTTTGACTCAAAAAAATTAAGTTTTTAAAATATGGTGGTCAAAGGTTACTGCAACCTCACAAAACATTTTTGTGGCCATAACTTAATAATTAATATGCTAATTATGCCGCAATTTTTCACAAATGTCTAATAGGCTAATATAATGAACTGATGACGTTTTATATCTCAAAGGTCAACTTGACTACGACATCAAAGTTTTCTTTAAAAACAGTTTTCCAGCCATTATTCAACACCAATCCTCAGAAACAGAAAGAGAGATTGATGACCATATTTCACATTTGGTCAGATACTGAATGCGTGACACTAATCTTGGGTATCCACCTTTAAACTGTGGTGATTGAAAGATCTTCTCTTTTGTCGAGTTGAAGATTTGTGTGACGCATCCATGTTTTACAATTCATATTTTATTTTATAGAATCCGTTTTATTGGCCTAATTGACATGTCCATTCAGTTTCATATTTACATTCAAACTCAACAGCTGTATTTTTGTTTCAGAGACGAGGAGCTCATGAAAAACTTCTCTGATGAGCGAGACATCCTGGAGAGTCAGATTGAATTTCTGCAGTAAGTCAGACAATCACACTGATGTTACTGAACTAAGTGGACACCTACAGTGTAACAAATAAGAAACATGTTCAATAGCTTAAACATTACGTTTATTTGTGTGTGTGTGTGTGTGTGTGGACAGGACAGCCAACAGGAAGCTCCACGACACCAACGATGGACTCAGGACCTCTCTGGAAAGGATCACAAGGGTAAAGAGGCACTGTTAATAACAAATTCTAACCCTTCACTTACTAGATTACAAGAGCGTGAAGTAATTTCATTCATTTGGTTCAACTCAACATAAACTTGATACTGTTATGCTGCAACTTATTAAAAGATACACATTTAAAAAGACATTCATTTCAACAACAGATCTTAAACAATCATTCAGACCTTAAAAACACTTTTTTACTATAAAAATATTAAATTAAAATGATTTTTGAATTGAATACTGTATGTTACAAGCAAAACAATCACCATACG
The DNA here is from genome assembly GCF_029030835.1 of Brachyistius frenatus. Lineage (NCBI taxonomy): Eukaryota > Metazoa > Chordata > Actinopteri > Embiotocidae > Brachyistius > Brachyistius frenatus. The sequence continues at coordinate 1,466,777 of NW_027210629.1, forward strand.
ACCCTTTTTCTGTGTCAGGCAGCCATTAAACAATCAATACAGACACAAATAGTAATACATTTATTTTTACTTGTTGTGTGTTACAGTCTGGTGGGTCACCAGGAGAAATTAAGGCGAGAAACAGAAGTAAAAGCATCTGCCACACATCACCATATGCATTAATGGACAGGTACGTCCTACAAAGTGTATTGTATCAATTTATATGTCTATTCAGTGTATCTGGAAAGTATTCACAGCACTTCACTTTTTCCACATTTTGTTATGTTACATCATTATTCCAAAATAGATTAAATTCATTTTTTCCCCTCAAAATTCTACACACAATACCCCATAATGATAATGTGAAAGAAGTTATTTTGAAATTTTTGCAAATCCATTAAAAATCAAAAAATCAAATGTACATAAGTATTCACAGCCTTTGCCATGACACTCAAAATTTAGCTCAGGTGCATCCTGATCATCCTTGAGATGTTTCTACAACTTGATTAGAGTCCACCTGTGGTAAATTCAGTTGATTGGACATGATTTGGAAAGACACACACCTGTCTATATAAGGTCCCAATGAGCACAGTGGCCTCCATCATCCGTAAATGGAAGAAGTTTGGAACCACCAGGACTCTTCTTAGAGTTGGCCGCCCGGCCAAACTGAGCGATCAGAGGAGAAGGGCCTCAGTCAGGGAGGTGACCAAGAACCTGATGGTCACTCTGACAGAGCTCCAGCGTTGCTCTGTGAAGAGAGGAGAACCTTCCAGAAGGACAACCATCTCTGCAGCACTCCACCAAGCAGGCCTGTATGGTAGAGTGGCCAGACGGAAGCCACTCCTCAGTAAAAGTCTCACGACAGCCCACCTGGAGTTTACCAAAAGGCACCTGAAGGACTCTCAGACCATGAGAAACTAAATTCTGTGGTCTGATGAAACAAACATTGAACTCTTTGGCCTGAATGCCAAGCGTCATGCCTGGAGGAAACCAGGCACCGCTCATCACCTGGCCAATACCATCTCTACAGTGAAGCATGGTGGTGGCAGCATCATGCTGTAGGGATGTTTTTCAGTGGCAGGAACTGGGAGACTAGTCAGGATGGAGGGAAAGATGAATGCAGCAATGTACAGAGACATCCTTGATGAAAACCTGCTCCAGAGCGCTCTGGACCTCAGACTGGGGCGAAGGTTCATCTTCCAACAGGACAACGACCCGAAGCACACAGCCAAGATAACAAAGGAGTGGCTTCGGGACGACTCTGTGAATGTCCTTGAGTGGCCCAGCCAGAGCCCAGACTTGAACCCGATTGAACATCTCTGGAGAGATCTGAAAATGGCTGTTCACCGACGCTCCCCATCCAACCTGATGGAGCTTGAGAGGTCCTGCAAAGAGGAATGGGAGAAACTGCCCAAGAATAGGTGCCAAGCTTGTAGCATCATACTCAAAAAGACTTGAGGCTGTAATTGCTGCCAAAGGTGCTTCAACAAAGAATTGATCAAAGGCTGTGGATACTTATGTACGTGTTATATTTTCATTCTTTATTTTTGATAGATTTGCAAAAATTCTAAACACATTTTTTTTCACTTTGTCATTATGGGGTATGATGTGTACAATTTTGAGGGAAAAAAATGAATTTAATCTATTTTGGAATAAGGCTGTAACATAACAAAATGTGGAAAAAGTGAAGCGCTGTAAATACTTTCCGGATGCACTGTATATCATCTGCACCAGTGTACAATAGCCACTCTTCCACAATCCACAAAAGTAGAATGTTATTCGGTAAATATAGGAAGACAAATTGGTTAGCAGCTCCAGGGGTTTTCTGCCAACCTGGTTTTTCAGGTTCAAGCCTTCAAGTGTAAAACACAAGTACACAGTACAAGTACACGCATCCATTCAAGATGTTTTTGCTTGGAATTGAGAATTTTTTTCAACTGTGTACTTACACAGCAGTAAAATAAATGTTTAACGTCCTGTAAGATATTTATGCAAGGTGCTGTTCAAGTGAAGAGAAGCTGAACCACATGATTCTGTGGTGCTTAAGGACAAAGGCTTTGTCTTCGTGGGATAGAGCAGGATATTCATTAGCCCATTTAATATAGACAGAAATAGAGGAGGGACAAGTGTCCTCATTTAAAGGGAATGATTAGATATGTATGATGATTAATTCTGTATCCTTTCTGCTATATAGTAATGTAGAATATTAAATTATGCTGTATCTTCATTGACATTAATATATGTAGGAGCACATAAACTGAAATCATTTTAATGCCTTTGTGCCGAAGTCATGTTTTCGGGTCACCGTCTGTCCTGTTCTTGTGAACGCGATATCTCAGTAAGGCCTGAAGGGAATTTCTTCAAACTGGGCAAAAATATTCACTTGTTACAGGATGACGTTGGAAAAAAAAAAAAAAAAAAAAAAAACAGCGTTTCAATGTTTTTTTTGTTTTTTTTTATGTCATAAACGCCTCCTCAGGTTCTCCCAGCATCTGGACGATTTCCCCGTTTATAGCCGCCGGCCCAGCTGTGACACCCTGGCTTTGGCCATGTGTGACCCGGGCCTGAAGCGCAGACACAGCAGTGAGTGCGAGGAGGACAGCCTGCCTGAAGTCTACATGGACAGCGGTCTGTCCACACTCAGAGGCTCACATGGAGGCTACGACTCAGAGCACGAGGTCGAAGGTCCAGAAGACGAGGAAGAGGCAGACACAGGGGAGAGGAAAGAAGCGGAGGATGACAATAATAATAGCATGATGGGAGAAAGGTCTGACACTGAGGTGAGGCAGTACGAGAATCAGGCACATAGACAGCCCTGCATGTGCACATGTTTTGTAGAAATATACATTTATTTTAACCAGACCACAAGTCAGCAACCACGCTGTGTGAGGATGACAAGATGCTGTCAAAGATAATGATAACGTGCTGATGTTAAGCAGTTAATGCAAACAAAAACAAAACAAAAAAAACACATCAACATTTGCTAATTACCACTAAAAAGTACAACTAAGGGTGATGGGAACGGTTTTTAGTTTTGCAGGTGTTTTGTCAAGAACTAATGGACCCAATAAAATTGAAAAGTCAGGGGATTCAGAAATCATTATGACGTAACATCTGATTACCTTTAATATCTGTACTAAATCTCATGGCAAATCCGTGGTAATAGTTGACCAGATATCGCACTTAAAATCTCAAATGTCCACCACATTGTCATTTTTACAACTGCAGGTCCAGGTTTTGTTTGTCAAGTGAGTCATTAGCTTCCAACTTATAGTTTCTTTAGTGGGTCACCACGAGTCGGAGAGTTGTGAAGCAATGGTCTTGCATGGTAACCACGTGTTACAGGTCTCTCCGCCAGGGAGAGGCTGAGAAAAACAGGATAAAATGACACACAAGAATACCCTGTTATGTTTGAGCTAGCACTCGGACTCGATACAACCCCTCTTAGACTAAAACACAACACAAAGTCATTTTAACTAAAGTAATATGTAAACACTCGGCTTGAAGTTATCTGCAAGGTGCTTTGTGGATTTTCACACATCACTGGATAAACAGGATAAAATGATCAGACAGGCAGAGGTGTGGCTTTCTTGTTCAATGTCCTCACGAGCTATGAGGCGAGGCAGCAGGAGGCGAACACACACACAGTCCAGTCGCGTGAGGCAAAACCACAGCGCTGCACTGCCGCCTACTTGCCATAGGTGAGGGCAGACTTTTAAATAAGCTCGTATTAGAGCAGTGCTCTTTATCGGTTCATTTCAAACGTTATAGAAACAATCAATATAAAACAAATTCACACTCAAACAACTTAAACAAAATAAAAAGTGACCATACATTTTGTGTGCGTCACACACGCTCAGACTCCGCTTCATTCAAAATACTGTAAATACATGTAGCAGTTGTAAAATATTGAAGTCAAGGAGACATTTAAAAAATATTTTTAGCAGTATGACAATACTGACGGGAACATAAAATATTGTTGCATTCGAAATTTGAGAGGCGAGATGTTTTGAGCAGCAGGATACAAATGTCTAGCTTTCAACAGTTTTCTCGTGTTTACGGTTACTGTACAGGTGGCAATGTTTTCCTGATGTTAACGAGATAATTATTTTTCTTTCATGTTGAACTATCTGCCACTGTATGTCTGCATCACAGGCAGCAGGGACGCAGGACGTTGAATCAGCAATCGGGTCGGACAGCAGCTCAGTTTTGGACTGGAAGCCGTCTGAACCAATTAGTGCAACCACACCTGCTGCTCCGACAAAGAGAAAAGCCCTCAGTGCCCTCATTGTTAAGGTAAGAGAGAGGGGAGGTTATCCACTGAGAGATAAGAGGGAGGGATGTGCTCTGTGATAGAGACAATGGTCAAGGAAATGGGTCAAGAAGGGCCCTCAGGGATTGTTAGATTAGCAAAACCATCACTGTGTTCTTTGCGTAGTAAAGCAAGTTCATTGTGTATATTACAATCTCTAATTGTTGATAGTGGGGCTTTAGAGTTGTTTAGTTACAAATCATCCTCAAAGCGAGTTGATCATGAAGACGGATACCAATAAAAAAAGCAGTCACTGTAAAAAGGGTCAGTAGTGAAGACAAAATCAATTCAATTTGAAGTTAACAATGCTTAATATAAGTAGCACTCATATCTCCCTTTTGTTTCCCTTGGTCAAACTCTTTCTGTACCCTCTACAGAAGGAGGACAGCATTGATCTGGGCTACATGACATCCGAGAAGGCCTACAGGATCGTGTTAGCTGGAGATGCTGCTGTGGGAAAATCCAGCTTCCTGCTTCGCCTCTGCAAGAATGAATTCAAACTGGAGTCCGGTGCCACGCTGGGTGAGTCTGATACACCAAAACCAGCTCTTTGTTCACATTTATGTAGTTAGCATTACAAACGTTTTAATGTATTGTTGTCTCCTCTGTGACTCGTCAAGTTGAAGGTAACACTAATCCCACTAGAAATCATTAAAAAAAAAATGCCTGGAGGAAGTGTCAGCTGACTGAATAATGATTCATCTCTGGACACAGTGGCATGAAGTCACAGATAGATCTTCTGTTAATCTGAGCGGGACTACCACTATTTCATATTGGCATGTACTTTTTCCATTTTTACCAGCTCAGTAGTTTGACATGTTTGATTGTGTCACCTCTGTGTTTTTTTAGGGGTGGATTTCCAGATGAAGACACTTATTGTGGACGGACAGCCCGTTTTACTTCAACTATGGGACACTGCAGGACAGGAGAGGTGGGTGTTTTTAAGTGTGATTATTATCATTGATTAATATTATTACAATAGTTAGGGCTGCAAATATGGATATTTTCACTATTGATTAATTTGTTGATTTTTCTCTTGATTAATCTTTTTGGTCTTTAAAATGTCAGGAAAGAGTTACAAATGTTGACCAGTATTTCCTAAAGCCCAAGCTACTGCCTAAAATGTATTGTTTCGGCCCGACCAGCAGTCCACAATCAAAAAATATTTTTATTTTTATTTATTTTTTATCACAGAAGACTAAAGGAACCCAACTTTGTTAACATTTAAGAAGCTGGAATCAGAAAATGGAAGCAGTTTTTATTTTTTTTAAATGACTCCAACCAATTGATGAATTCCTAAAACCTATTAACTCTCTGTCACTCAACTAATTGATTAATTGATTGGTTGTTGCAGCTGTAGTACTAATACAGAGAGTTCAAAACAACATCTGTTATTTTTAACTATTTATTTATAGATGTGTTTTTAAGAGTGCTAAACTATTACATTACACACAACGGTGCGTAAGTGGACATACTGTATTTATTACAATAAACAATACTCAACCATGTTTAATTTGACACCATCTCTTCTCATCCTCTCAGGTTTCGCAGTATAGCAAAGTCTTATTTCCGCCGGGCAGACGGTGTGTTGCTGCTGTATGACGTCACCTGTGAGCAGAGCTTCCTTAATGTTAGAGACTGGGTGGACATGATTGAGGTAATGCAGTACTCCCCTCTTCTAAAGAGTGACTGACACGCTATTATTGACTAGCAAGACATTTCAAGACATCTGCACAATATAGTTGAAAAAGCCCAAAACAATCAAATCCCCTCACCGCTACAAGGAAAAAAGTGCATTTGAATGTCAAAATAAGTGCTTGTTTCTCTTTTCTTACATGCAGCAGATATGTAAGTGAGTTTTTATTTGTCTGTGCCTTGATGTGTTTCAACATTCAGTCATGTGTTTTCTGACATATTACATTATGGCCACATAATGGTGCTTAATGTCAAATCAAAAGTTTGAATCTTGAAAGGTCCAGCGTGCAGGATTCAGAGGGATCTATATAATAATTTTAGTTTTGTTGGGATTTAATAACCAGAAACTAAGAATTGTTGTGTTTTTGTTGTCTTACAATGAGCCCTTTATGCCTACATAGGGAGCAGGGTCCTCTTTCGGGGAGTGTGCCATATTGCCCCGCCATGTTTCTACAGTAGCTCAGGTTTTGTGTCCACCGTAGATTCTTTTGCACACTGTGAAGAGGACGGAGAGGCGAGGGGAATTTCAATCTGAAATCTTACCACTAGATGCCACTAAATTCTACACACTGGTCCTTTAGTACTTCATTTTATTTGTGATTTTTAATTTTATTCAGCAAATTAAATCTGTACTCACCTCTCTAATGTTTAACAGAATAATGAGTTTATTTTCTTTTGCTTGGCAGGATGTGTCCCCCGATGATATTCCCATCATACTTGTGGGTAATAAGTGTGACCTCAGACAAGATGCAGTTAACTGTGTTCCTACCAGCTATGGGGAAAAACTGGCCATGGTAAAAAAAAAAAAAAAAAATGATTTCATTTTACTGTACTTGTAAGGACATTTTATTTGCCACGTGACGGTGACTATTATGATGCACCTGCTTATCCTCGCTCAGTCCAAATATAAATCAGAGTCATAAACCCTAACTTGTTGCTTCATGCAGGTTTATGACTGGAAGTAAACAAAAATGTTTTCCCTTGTCTTTGCCCAACAGACATACAACACTCTGTTCTGTGAAACTAGTGCCAAAGACGGCTCCAACATCCTGGAGGCTGTGCTGCACCTGGCCAGGTGAGAAATAGCTGCTTCAGTCAGCTGAATGTATAAAAGCAACGAAGAAGCAAACTTTTCAAAGTTTGTCAATTTTCTGAACAAATTGCCTTCATTCGTTCAAGATTGAAAACACTAATGTGGCAGATTTTCTACTTTTCTGCCATCAGTTAAATAGGCCTTTCTCTTTTTATTTATTGATAAATGCATTCCATTTAGTTTTGGCCATTCCGGGGGACAAGTGTTGAATATGCAGGCTGACTGGTGTGGTTTAGTTGGACACTATCATCGAACATTGTTGATGTTTACACATTAGGAAGTTTACCTACCATAAGAAGTTAAAATGTCTGCCAGGGGGAAGGTCTGTTACCGCTGCTAAAATTTGAAGGTACCATGTTTGTGCGTATAATAATGAATAATGGTTGAGCGTTTGTTTTGTTTTCTTAATTATGACATTTCATACCTTTTTGTATGTGTAAGTAAAAGGCAAAAAAGGCTTTTGCAAAGGAAAACTACGAAACGGGTCAAACCCGTGTTAAAAGAAGTTTCTTAATGTGGAAAAGAAACCACAAGAAATCACATGCTTCATTTTTGAATAATTGCAAGCCCTCAGTCATTTGACACTGGTACTATAGTTGAAATGAGATCAGATGATTGATGAGGACAAATAACAACAAACAACCACATGAGAACAGTGTAAAAGGGATTTTTCTCTTTCTTTTCCATCTCACAGGCAGGTAACAAAGCAGACAACCTTTCTGGGAAAGGGTCGCCATGAGTCGCTGCCATCTTTAGATACTCCCAGGAAGAACCCTAACTTCTTCTGCTGCACCTGATCAAACTCACCAGAGCTGGACATCTACGTCCGACTTAGGGTGAAAACGAGTGGAACAAGGAAACTAAACGCAGCAGGAACAAATCATCATCGTGAATAACCCAAAACTATTTCACAAATGGATTCGATGAGCAAGCAAGAGATGAGATTACAACAGAATATCCACAACCTCTCATCACTTCAGGCCTTTTTTCATTTATCAAGGATATTTAAACAAGATGTTTGAGCTGCATTTCAGTCACTCAATTTGATCGTGTTAAAGTCAGTATAAACCTCTTGCTGTTAGTTATACATATTTTGCAGGAGTTTCTCTGACTTATTTGATATGATTTACACACATTTATGCCAGACTGGCACTGCTGTGTTGTAAAGATAACGCGAGCACATCATGAAATGAGAACGACAGCTGTGAAAGTGAAGTAAAACGTCAGGGAAGGGTTTGAATGAGAGACCAAGTGTATGAGCATGGATTGAAAGGATGTGGTGTTGACAAATAACTGCACAGAGGACAGAAAGTTAGTGTAGCATGTGGTTAAAATGAGAAAATAGGAGCAGAACCATAAAATAATCTATTCTTATACTGTATGCCTTAACTGTGGCACTTTTATCTAAATACCTCTGAGTTATATTCAGTGTGCAGTTGGGTTGAAATGACATCACGTAGACGGTCTGAAAGGCAACTAAAGTTTGTTGTTCGCATCGGCCACAATGTCAGACTTTATTGAAAGTGAACTGCATCGCTTGCTGCCATGAAGGCACAGTGGATTATGGGAGAACCTAAAGCAATAAATGTTCAGCCTCTTTGTTCATATATACTACAACCCACCATTTTTATTATGATACCACAACAGTGTTAGTTTTATTTTCCTTGTCTTCCCTGTGAGGAGGATTTTGTGTTGTAAGATTTATATTTTTGGAACTGAACATATTTCAGATGATTTTTAATGTCCAGAAACTCCTTTTTTTTTTTTTCTTTTATCTATTATGAGTAATGAAAATGGGGAAAGCTTGAAGGGACATGACACAGAGTAGAGCCTTTCTTTTTATCCTACATACAGTATGGCTGTAATTCTGTTCAGATTAGTGGGGGTTTTACTAATATTCATCTAAACAATGATGTCATATTTTCCATATTATCTGCCTGCTGAAGGGCAACTAAGGTTTCCTTACACTTTAAATAAAATGTTTGTGGGATTCTTAAACAGCGTCTGAAATCCAGACTTTATCGACGAGGCTCTGTCCGACAGTTTTTCTTGTCCAGTTTTTATTTGTTGAAATTTTAAACAATGATCAAAACAAGTGGCATGTCAAACGTCAGTCCAGACTTTCAATAGATAGTTCAGAAAGTAACTGAAAATGAATACACGCACTAAAAAGGGGTTACGTATGAGCCTCATACAGACGTGAAAAATATAGAAAACTTATATTTGTACACACACTTTATCCTAAACCTACTGAAGCATTCAGGCTGTTTTCAAACGCCACATATATCACAGTTGCTCTGCTGTTTGTTTCCACACACCTTAACCTTGGCTACCCTCTTACAACGTAACTATGCTGACATTGCATTAAGGTTTATTTGTTTATGTGTCTGTTTGAAGTCTCAATAAAAATATGTCAATGTCAAATCACAGGAGATTTATTCAGTAAATTTGTTGTGAACATTTTTCACCATCCATAGATGAGGGCAATAAAAGCCACTTAAATCGCTCAAAACAGCAGTGCAAAACTTGTAGATTTCTTATTATCAATAAAAGTGCACATACTGAATAGCTCCTGTTAGATTATTATATACTGTGTGTTGTTTTGTGGTATTAAGGTTACTGATGCATTAACATGCTGGACTGTAAATCAGTTACTGGCCTCAGAACGTTTACGAAAAGGCCGCAAAGAAAAAAATGATGTGACAAAAAACGTATAAAGTAATGTTACTTTATATGATATTCTGTGCTATTAATGCTGTGATGGCCTTAAACTTTGCACAAACTTTGCTGTATTTTTGTTGTTGTTGTTAACAACAAAATACTGATTATAAATTAGGCGACTGTAGGTCATCGACATGCGGCAACTAATCTGTCATCACCACCTTTTATCAGAAGAACATGAAATCTGTGTGAGAGCTAAGGTGGCACTGTTTACCTCAGTGTTACTCCAAAGTGTTAATACACCCGAGTCCACCAAAGAATATCATGTCAGTGTCACATTTTGGCTCGCCGTGAAAGTAAAAAGGCGTGAAAAGTAAGGTGCCTTGAATTTAAGCACCAAAAGCCATCTGGTTCGGTTTAAGAAAGGATCTTGGTTTGGGTTCAAATAATTGATTTTACATGAGTAACGTTAAGTATATTATCTTAGTTATTTAACACTACATAAGGTAAATATTTACCCATTATGTTACATAAGCAACTTAATTTACCAGAAAGAAACCCACGTAGCTTTCCCACACACTCAAACCCTTGTCCCTTGGATGAAAGTCCTAAATTTGATCATTCCAACCAACCACAGACCAAACTCTTCACTCAGGTTTATCACTATTTGGAGTTTGTCAGATGACCTTCTTCAACCCTCATACATGGGTGTACTTTTTACGTCTATACAAGGAAAAATGTGACCCTGACACAGCATCCTCTAGTGGACTGACAGATGTATTACACACTTTGATGTGATCCCAGCTGATCTGAGAGATCATTAAATTGTCACTAGTGCAACTTTATGAGCAATTCTACACTCTGAATGTAACCAAGTAGAAGTATAAAGTCGCAAACAGTACAGTAAAAAAAAAAGTATGTCAGAATTGCATTTAAAACTCTTATTTAGCAGTATACCGCTACTGCAATGTTGTCAGACACATG